>NC_089796.1:3702500-3722500 GCF_040412425.1 Macrobrachium rosenbergii | reverse complement strand
TTATATCCCTCGGAAGATTTTCTGTACCTGATAAAAAAAGCATATATATCATACAAATATCAAATCAGTTACAGAAAATTTCTTATTTTTGTCTGTTTCTGCAATAATAATTTCAACTGACCTTTATTGCTCATATGGAGATAAATAACAACAGCACTTACCACTTGCACTTATATCCCTCGTACGTGATTCTTACCTGCAAAGAAACGAAATCATCACTGTAGTCACATATTCGCTTTAGGGTAACCTACTTATTTTCCTGTTTATGCAATAATAATATATATATCATAGCAGAAAAAGACACAGATAGATAGATAGATAGATAGATAGATATGTGTTATTGGTATAGAGTTTCATTCAAGAATATATATATATATATATATATATATATATATATATATATATATTATACATAAACATACATGTACATATGTATATATATCATTATATTTACAAAAATATATGCATATATATATATATACATACATACGTATATATATATTTAGTAATGACATGGCTAGTACAATTAAACACAGTTCGGTGAATTTCCTTAATCTAAAGAATAAAGAAAAAAAATTACAATTATAAAATTAATGCTAATGAATAAAATTATTAAAATACGTGAAAAAACAAAGCAATAAAAACTCGATAGCATTAAACAAATTATTTTATTTCACTAAAGAAACAGTTAGTAATAGGAATAAAGTAAAAAAAAAAAACGCAGTAGGAACCTCATCACATCCCAAACGAGGATTTTGCCTTCAAGCAAAGCAAGCAGTGCGTTCCTGAAGGAAAAAGAGCGAGAGAGAGAATCCTGCGAAGGATATCAGAATCCGAACTTTACTTTCTTAATACTTTAAGTGGTGGAGTAAAAAAAGTGAGGAGATCCTGAAAGGATCCCTTTGGTGGGTGGAGGTGGGGGGAGGGAGAGGAGGGAAGGAATACTCGAAGGATCCCCAGATGAAACCTAGGAGGTCCTTCATGCAGAGGAGGAGCAGGATTCATCATGCATTCCTATTCCTTTTTTTCATCGTTTTTATTCGAGTCTTCATTAAAACGCCTTCTCCGTCTTTCTTTGTCTACTTTCTTTAATTGCTTTCTCTCAATATTCTTGCCTTTCTTTCTTGCCGTGTTCATTATTTGTCTATCTTGTTTCTTAACCGTTTTATCCATATTCTTCCTATCTTCCTTATTCTCCTATCTTCTTTATTTAGAGGTGTTTCATATTCTTGCTATCCAAGAAGAAGAAGAAGAAGAAGAAGAAGGAGGAGGAGGAGGAGGAGGAGGAGGAGGAGGAGGAGGAGGAGGAGGAGGAGGAGGAGGAGGAGGAGGTGGTCGCATTCATATTTTGCCTCCTAAATGGTTGCGGTTGCGTTCCATTCACCTGAGTCTTTCCCAAACAGAAAACAACGATTTAATATTTTACTATGATTCAACAGACAGTATGTCTGAGATATACTAGCGACGTTATCATCATCAAAATCATTACGAGATTGTCAGCATCACCAAACGAAAAAGAAAGGCACCCACGCCTTTGCCTGGTAATGACAGGCATGCAAGTTCGTACGAACATGTTTCAAACGTGAAGATGACCTGGTCACTGAAATATCGTACGTCATTTGGATTTAACAGATTTCAGCGGGAATGTTTGTTTTTGGGGGGTGGTAACAGCTAGATATCAGAACTGTCTTTATCGGAGACTGGCCCCCCAAAAAGGTACTTGATTGAAGCGAGGAAACATTTGTTTCCTAACTTGGACCATCGGAAAGATGGCCACACTTGTTCGTCAATTTTCACGAGTTGGATTTTAATAGAGAACATTCGCTTTCACAATTATATCCCTGACCCTCTTTTCCCGCCGAGAGGGACCAGATTTGCTAAACGGCAGCACTAATACGCGGTAAAACCCCGTAGGGGGGTGGTGCCATCAGCGCACCTCATGCGGTGCACTGTAGGCATCACTTAAGGTTCTTTGTAGCGTGCAACCTCTTTCGTTCCTTTAAATGTGCCTCTTTCATATTTTCTTTCTTCCATCTTACTTTCCTCAACCCTCTCCTACCAACTGATTCATATTGCAGCTGCTTTGAGGTTTTCCTCCTGTTACACCTTTCAAACCCTTTCCTGTCAATTTCCGTTTCAGGCTGAATGACCTCATATGTCCCAGTGCTTGGTCTTTGGCCTAAATTCTATATTCAGTTCAATTCAGTGTGCGGTAAATGTTCCCCGCTGTAGAACTTCCCAGGGGAACAGCTTCCCTGAGAATGTTTTGCAATCAAAACCTCAACAGTTCAAGTGCATGTGCAATTCTCCTTGTACTTTAATGATTGATTTACATTTTTATCTATTATTTATTAATTTGTTAACGTATTCTTTTCTGATAGGTGATCTCTTCTTCTTGTATTTCATATTAACTCTTATTATTTCTTTCAAATAAACACCATAATATTCTTTGGCAGCTTGAATTTCAAGTCAGTGGCCCCTGTGGGCTGGTTCCACATAAAAAGGGTTCATCTTCTGCACACTAATAATAATATTACAGCAATTATTTATTCTTCAGTGAATGTTAGGTTTTGCATAAGAGTACATAAACACACATACATATTCATGTATGCGAGTGTGTGTGTGTGTGAATGTATCACCTACAGGTATTTTTACCTTTCTAGAAACCTTCTAGCCAGGAGGCCTTCCGATTCTCAAGATTGGCGGAAGCGAAAATGCGTGGCACGAGAAACCTTACATTTCTCAAACGTATCATTTTCCAGTACCTTCCAGCTTCAACCAGAGGTGGCTGGAACGGTAACTGCTATCTGGAATACCTTTGTTAAAACCATCTGAATATAATTTCTTTTTGCTCATAAATTATCGACTGTGATGTAGAAATCAAAGGCCTTTTCCGGGTCAACGTAAAGATGGGGTTTTTCTCCTTTTCTGAAGTCACTCTCGTAATGCGATATTGTAAATGGGAAACAAACGGATAATAATAAATAAATACAGAAAAAACAATAAGTTAAATGAAACTGGACAAAAGGAAAAATGATAAAATTAACTAACGAAGACTGTACTCTGCCCTAAAAGCTAAAACAGCCTCGAGAGAAAATTTAATGCAGCGTAATTTGCATAATGAAGTGAGACGCAGAAACCCGCCCTTTGGAAAATGGTCGGATACAATAAACTGGAGGAGTAAATTGGAAAATGGTCCTTCTGCCAAGAATACTTAAGGCCCTTAGTTATAAGAACAAGAAACCTCACTCAAGACCTCTGTTTCTGTTATATCCAGGTCCGTGTATATCCACAGGTGCAAAGGCCAGGTAGGAGAACCGCCTGATGACCTGGTTATCTGAGAAGCAGCTCTTCCCAGGTTACGAAGGATTGTGTCTATTTATGAAGTATAAAGGTGAGGGAATATTATTTTATCTTTTTAAATGGGTTTTGAGAGAATGGTTTTCCTAACAGAATGAAATATAATTGAATGAGATTGTTCCTTTCTCTCTCTCTCTCTCTCTCTCTCTCTCTCTCTCTCTCTCTCTCTCTCTCTCTCTCTCTCTCTCTCTCTCATTCCGTCAACTATTCTATTAAATGAATTTCTTTTGTACATATCTTAGAATCTGGGAAAATCTAATGTGGTAACTGGCTAAATGAGAGAGAGAGAGAGAGAGAGAGAGAGAGAGAGAGAGAGAGAGAGAGAGAGAGAGAGAGAGAGAGAGAGAGAGAGAGCTTTCGTCTACACATATTCTTATAATTTGAGATAATTAATTGTAATAATGTAATATAATAAAATAAGAGAAAGAGAGAGAGAGAGAGAGAGAGAGAGAGAGAGAGAGAGATTTCGTCTGCATATATTCTTATAATTTGAGATAACTGACTGTAATAAAAAACAGAATGAGGAAAGCGTTTCACAGAGAGAGAGAGAGAGAGAGAGAGAGAGAGAGAGAGAGAGAGAGAGAGAGCAAAGCGTATTCTGAAACGCATTCCTGGTACGCAATAAAACATCACGAGAAAAGCCTAATGAAAGTTGCTTGGAATCCTGGACTAAGGAAGATTATACTGAGCATATGAAGAGGCAGGGGAGAACTCGCCCCCGCCCCCAACTAACCAACCCCCAACAACCTCAACAATGAGAACGCACCCATAAGGAACACGAAGAAAACGTCAACCAGAAAGCGCGTGAATAGAACGCAACTGTTTGGGAAAGACTCACAGATGAATGCAACGCAACCATTTAGGAGGCAAAATACGAAGCGACGACGACCTCCTCCTCCTCCTCCTCCTCCTCCTCCTCCTCCTTCTCCTCCTCCTCCTCCTTCTCTTCTTCTCCTTCTTCTTCTTCTTCTTCTTCTTCTTCTTCTTCTTCTTCTTCTTCTTCTTCTTCTTCTTCTTCTTCTTCTTCTTGCAAAGCGCAGAGTAATAATCAAGGTTGGAAGACACTGAATGGGAGATGATGGAACCATTTGCAAATGGAAGTCTTCTCTCCCCACCCCCCCTCCAATCCCCAGTAACCCTCCCTCCCCTCCCCTCCCCAAAAATGGCTCTTTTCGCAAATTATGTCTTCAGAGAAACCGAAGGGGAAGAGGACAACTCGTTATTTGACTTCCGACAGAAGACATTTTGGAGATAAAACCAAACAAACGAAGTCACGTAATTTGTAAAATTGTCCTATTTCTGTATTCGGTCTGAAGACTAAATACATGGATAACAGAATAAAGGATAACACTGAGGATTCGGACAATGGGGTGTTTTTAACACAAGCAAGAAACAATACAAAAAAATAAATGGGCATTTCATTTTTGATTAATAGTACATAAAAGCTTTCGTTCAGAATGGAATTGAATTGAATATAGAATTGAACTGAATTGAATATAGAATTGAAATGAATTGAAATGAATTAAATATAGAACTGAATTGAACTGAATATAGAATTGAATTGAACTGAATATAGAATTGAATTGAACTGAATACAGAATTAAACTGAATTGAAAATACAATTGAATTGAATTGAATATAGAATTTAGGTCAAAGGCCAAGCACTGGGACCTATGAGGTCATTCAGCGCTGAAAAGGAAATTGACAGTGAAAGGTTTGAGAGGTGTAACAGGAGGAAAACCTCGCGGTTGCACTATGAAACAATTTTAGGAGAAGGTGGAAAGTAAGATGAAAGAAAGAGAATATGAAAGGAGGTACAGTAAAAGGAACGAAAGGGGTTGCCGCTAGGGGCCGAAGCGACGCTGCAAAGAACCTTAAGTAATGCCTACAGTGCACCGCATGAGGTGCAAAAATTAAAAAAAAAAAGTTTTTTCGTCGTGAACCGTTCTGAAGTAAAAAAGGATTGTTTGTCGTTCTGAAGAATGACCTTCATTCTGAAGAATAAAAAAATGATTTTTTCGTTCGAAGAATTAGAAAAAAGGATTTTTCTCGTAATGAAGAATAAAAAAAAAAGGATTTTTTTTTCGTTCTCAAGAATTAATAATAAAAAAAAATTGTTTTGCGTTTCTGCAGAATAAAAAAAAAGATTTTTTTTCGTTCTGAAAAATAAAAAAACAAGGAATTTTTCTTCGTTCTGAAGAATTAAAAAAAGGAATTTTTTCGTTCCGATTTTTTTTTTGTTCATTCTTTTTCATTCTGAAGAATTACAAAAAGAAAAATCACTCCCCGTTCGTGGACTAATGTACAACACACACTTCCACATTTCGCTCCTTTCATAAAACTCATTTAAACTGATTAAAAAATTAAATAAAAAAGTGATTAAAACATTCCCCCTCTTTCCATTACTCATTTTTCCAATTGAATTCAACGAAATCATTTAATTTTTCCCAGACAAGCAACGGGATTTAAAAAAAGTACTCCATGAAGATGGATGATATTTACATGCAGTGCAGTGACGATACAACACACAATATTCCATGTTTCATGTCTTTAACAAACCTGATTAAAACTGATTAAATAAATTAAACGAACTGAATAAAAAAGTTATTAAAACTCCTCGTCTTTCATTTACCATTTTTACCCATTGGATTCCAAAAACTGATTTAAATTCCTCCCGGTCAAGCAACGTGATTTAAAAATATCTACAATGATGCCACAACACAATCTTCTACATTTCCTTCCATTAATAAAACTAACTTAAAACTTACTCAATAAACTCAACAAAACAAATAAAAAAGTGATTAAAACATTCCCCCATCTTTCCATTACCCATTTTTCCAACCGGATTCCAAAAATTGACTTGATTTTTTTCAACGCAAGCGACGTGATTCAAAAATCTCTGGCGGCCTCATGTGTCATGCAAAGCAGCGCGTCTCGACGGCCAGAGTTGAAGCCGAAGAATGCAAAAGTATGAAGCCAAAGGCCTGTCTTGAATTCCGCCCTTCGGGTCAACTAGGCGCAATATATTTCTGCTGGGTCTCAGAGTTTAGGAAACGAGAAGAGGACTCGAACGAAGGAAACGGAAATCAGGAATAAAGATGAGGACGACATGAGCAAAGGAAATGAAGACGAAGACGTCATGAACACAGGAAATAAAATACAGAAATAAAATGAAGACACGAACTTAGGAAATAAAATACAGAAATAAAATGAAGACGTGAACATAGGAAATACAATACTGGAGTAAAAGTGAAAACGACATGAACAAAGGAAATAAAATACAGAAATAAAATGAAGACATGAACATAGGAAATAAAATACTCGAGTAAAAGTGAAAACGACATGAGCAAAGGAAATAAAATACAGAAATAAAATGAAGATATGAACATAGGAAATACAATACTGGAATAAAAGTGAAAACGACATGAGCAAAGGAAATAAAATACAGAAATAAAATGAAGACATGAACATAGGAAATAAAATACTGGAGTAAAAGTGAAAACGACATGAACAAAGGAAATAAAATAGAGAAAGAATGATGAAGGCGACACGAACAAAGGGAATGAAACAGATAAAAATGAAATAGACTTGAACAAAGGAAATAAAAATCAGGAATAAAGATGAGGACGACATGAGCAAGGGAAATAAAATACGGATTTAAAATGAAGACATGAACATAGGGAATAAAATACTGGAATGAAAATGAAAACGACATGAGCAAAGGAAATAAAATACAGAAAGAATGATGAAGACTACTTGAACAAAGGAAATAAAATACAGAGAGAATGATGAAGACTACTTGAACAAAGGAAATAAAATACAGAAATAAAAATGAAGACTACTTGAACAAAGGAAATAAAAATCAGGACTAAAGATGAAGACGACATGAGCAGAGGAACTGAAAATGAAGATGACATGAACATAGGAAATAACATAGAGAAACAGAAATGAAGAAATGAAAACAGGAAATAAAATAAAAACATATAAAGGAAGGCGACAAGAACAAAGGAAATAAAACAGAGAAATAAAGATGAAGACAACATGAACATGGGAAGTAAAAGACAGAAATTAAAATGAAGATATGACCAAAAGGAAATACAATAAAAATAGAAATGAAAACATAAAGGAAATAAAATACAGAAATGAAAGTGGAAATAACACGAACAGAGAAAACAAAAACACACAAAAATGACAAAAGACGAAAAGTAAAAATACGAAAAAACGCAGAAACGAAAACTCATAATCAACACGAAGCTGATTAAAAATTATGAGAGGGCAACCAAACACAACGATGTTCACTTAACTTCGGCTGAACCGCAGCGTCAAGTGAAATGAATTCTGCTCCCTAATCCCGGAATATAACTCGGAACTAAAAGGAAATGAAACGTGTGTGAATAAAACTGTTTTTATTTATTTACTTATTTATTCATGAACGTCCCTGAACTGCAGACGACCCGAGAAAATTAATATTTCTCTTTGTTATTCTGGGATGAGAATTAAACCTAGAATCGAGTATATGTTTCGCAGCTTTTGCAATAAATTTATGAATTTTTAAAGCATTTAACTGTCTAAAGCACAGGGGATTTATTTTATATATTTGTGAAGTATATAACTGTCAAGCAGAAGGGATTTAATATACATATTTGTGAAGCATATAACTGTGTAAAGCACAATGGACTTAATTTATAAATCTGTAAAGTATAGAACAGTAAAGTAGTAGGGATTTACTTTATAAATTTGTGAAGAATATAACTGTTAACCAGTAGGGATTTAATTTATATATTTCTAAGGAATAGAACTGTAAAGCAGAAGGGATTTAATTTAGAAATTTGTAAAGCATTTAACTCTAAAGCAGCATGGATTTAATTTAGAAATTTGTAAAGTATATAACTGTAAATCACAAGGGATTTAATTTCTATATTTGTAAAACATAAAACTGTAAAGCAGTAGGGATTAAATTTATAGACTTGTAAAGCATATAACTTTCTAAAGCAGAAGGGATTTAATTTATAAATTTGTAAAACATAAAACATAAAAAGTAGGGATTTAATTTGGAAACTTGTAGAGCATATAACTGCGTAAAGCAGCATGGATTCAGATATTTGCTTGAAGCCAGCTGCTTTCAACTACTGAGATAAAGTGGAACTTAGCTTCAAAAAAAATAAAAAGAATTTTAAGTAACTGAAATGAATAATGCAAGGAATACATCATGCGTCAATCTCTAATGATAAAACATCTATTCATAGGCTGATTTTGTCAACACTATTCAAAATAATGTCGTTTAGAAGAAAGCATCCTGACATTGAATATGCAGTGATACTAGCTCGCTTTTATGTATAATAGGTGTTTAGTGAGCAAACATCAAATGAGAGACCGGGGTTCGATCCCGAGGTGAGACATTAATTTATACCAACTGGGTCACTGGTGGGTAGGGAAGTTGGGTAAAATTCACTGGTATGTTAGGCAGCAGCCAGTCCGGGAGAAACCTCTGGCACAAAAGTCCTGAAGTTACAACTTCTTATAGGACCTGTGTGAGTCAACTGGTAGCGCCCTGGCCTTTCATCTGATCATTTGAGAGACCGGGTTCGATCCCGATGTGAGTCAAAATTTAAACCTCAAATGACTGAATTAATAAATAATCATGAATTATAACAGGTGATCTTTTGAGAATTTAATATTCAACATATCAAAGTTATTGACATATGTCTGTTTGTTTCATATTTTGTTTACTAAATAAAATAATTGTGGCATCGATTCCCATAGACATTCCGACGCCAAATAACGTAAACAAATCATAGAAGATGGTGATTGTACATAGATGTTATTGTAATGGGGTGAAGAGTAAGCTGTTTTATGGAAATATTTCATGATAAAATTTTTAACTCTGAAGGCTTTCAAAAAAATGGAAATTTGTAAAATCATTTATCTTAATACGAAAGGATATTAAAATTATTAAACACATCTAAAGAGGAGTTTGCAAACAATTAGATAATTCTTGTCTAACGATGCCCCTATTTGCAAACTGACACCGCGCTGTGTTTTGCAAACTGAAAATGGGATCGTCTTGCTTTTATAAAAAGAAAATTCTCAGGAAACAATTAACCATTTCCGTTTGACGTGTCAGAGATGGAACCGTCTTGTACTCGATCAAAATTGTCGAAAATTCTGATACATTTCGACAATTTTCCTCCTAAAAACACGATATGGTATGTCTAGAATCCGGTTATACAAAGGATCGAAAATATAAGATTTTACGTGCAAAAGTTGGGCCTTTTAGCGCTCTCTCTCTCTCTCTCTCTCTCTCTCTCTCTCTCTCTCTCTCTCTATCTCTATCTCTATCTCTATCTCTATCTCTATCTCTCTCTCTCTCTCTCTCTCTCTCTCTCTCTCTATATATATATATATATATATATATATATATACATATATATATATAGATATAGATATGAACCCATACATAAACGCCATATACATATACATATAGGATGATGAGATACCTGAAATACCTTGACGCAATTATTTCCAGACATCTGGATGTGACACTTACTGGAAATTCTGTTCTGGAATATATGGGATATCTGTCAGAAAAAGAAAGGCAGTTGCATATGCTATTTGTCTTATTCTCTCTCTCTCTCTTTTATTATTTATATATATATATATATATATATATATATATATATATATATATATATATATATCCACCAATGAAAATATATATATATATATATATATATATATATATATATATATCCACAGTAAAATGCCAGGTACTTGATTCGCTGCTAAGATGGATAGAGGCATTATGGGACTTAACAGGGTATGCAAAAAGCGTTCTAGCTCGCTTAGGAACCGAACCCGTGACAATCCATTGATAAGGTTAGAGCTGTGTACATATAAATATATATATATATATATATATATATATATATATATATATATATATATATATATATATATATATATATATATAGAAACAATCAACACGCAATCACGTGTGGAACACAAATAAATTTCTGACTCAAATCAGGATCGAACCTAAATCTCTCAATTAAAACAAGGCCGCTGCCAACCAAGACCTGGGTTCGATCCTGATGTGAGTCAGAAATTTATATATATATATATATATATATATATATATATATATATATATATATATATATATATATAAATATATATGTATATATGATATATATATTACTATATAACATACTGTATATATATATATATATATATATATATATATATATATATATATATATATATATATATATATGTGTGTGTGTGTGTGTGTGTGTGTGTGTGTGTGTGTGTGCGTGTGATCTTGCAGGACAATAACGAATGGAGTACCACACAGAGTTTACGTACCATATACGACAGAGTGCCAAATATAAGTTAAGGCCAATCCAAAAAATTCCAAATGAAAACGGAAAGGGAATGTGACGAAGGGATGGAATAAAAAGAACGTGAACAGAAAAAAAGAAAGTAAAGAGGAAATAGGGGGGAAAGCAAGGAGAAAGGTGAGGGATGAGGAAGAATTTAAAAGACAATAATGGGTTCGCCATAAAAGGCTCCGCCCACTTTTTAGAAAACTCTACGCAGGGAAATGAAATTTTGTTTACTGGTTCATGAAGTTTACTGCAGAAATTCAGTAATTTGCATATTATTTTTTTTTATCTGTTGAGACTTTTTTTTATTTAATGGATGTTTGGAGTAAGTAAAATAATATATACAAGATAATTAGGCTCCGCTAATCTAACACAGAAGGTATTAAGGGAAAGTAACAGATTTGTTTACTAATAAAGAGTATATATATATATATATATATATATATATATATATATATATATATATATATATATATATATATATATATATATATATATATATATATATATATATATATCTCAATCTAACCATATAGCAGCTTTAACTAACTGTCCCTTAAAGCCTCTTCTTAATTATGGTCATTCTCAATATATAAGAAAGAAATTTAACCGTCCAATCTGTTCCAGAGGCCCTTTATTCCTCACACCACTGG
Organism: Macrobrachium rosenbergii; assembly: GCF_040412425.1. Lineage (NCBI taxonomy): Eukaryota > Metazoa > Arthropoda > Malacostraca > Decapoda > Palaemonidae > Macrobrachium > Macrobrachium rosenbergii. The sequence continues at coordinate 3,711,102 of NC_089796.1, read as the reverse complement.
ACTGTGGAACAGCCTCCCTGAGGATGTCGCGCAATTGGAAACTCGAAAAGTTCAAACGAAGACAGTTTTTCTTGCATTTTAATAATTTACTTACATTTACTTTATCAAATAATTAATTTATTTTTTCTTTTCTAATACGTGACTTCTACTTTCTTCATTTACTGTCACCTTCTGTTGTATCTCTCTAATGAACACCATAATATTCTTCGGAAGCTTGAATTTCAAGTCAGTGGCCCCTGTGGTGGGCTTGTTCCATATAAAGAGGGTTCGCTGCAGAAAGCAGCCCACTAACCGACCCACCAATTGTAAACCACCCAACCTACATATATATATATATATATATATATATATATATATATATATATATATATATATATATATGCCTGTGTATCTCAATTCAACCACTTTTGTACTCTCAAAGATGACCGCCAGAGCGCGCGTCGACCCTTGAGAAAAATAAGCCCAAGAGAACAGAAATCTTTATGTGTCCTTAGGAACCTTGATATATCAGCTACATGCTGACGAAAAGGAGATTATAAGACGAATAGAAAAGTCTCTATACAAATTAAATGCCGTGGAAACAGCTATAATTTTCAGCGCTACTGCCCCTCAGAGAATAATAATAATAATAATAATAATAATAATAATAATAATAATAATAATAATAATAATAATAATAATTGCTTCTTTAACTCTTTTTTTTAATCAACTCCGAACCTTCTTCCAAAATAATTTTAGAAACTGACACGTGAATGTTTCAATCAAAGCAACAGCTGTAATTTTCAGCGCTACTGCACTCAGAGAATAATAATAATAATAATAATAATAATAATAATAATAATAATAATAATAATAATAATAATAATAATAATAATAATAATAATAGCTCTTTAACCTTTTTCTTAATCAGTTCCGAACCTTCTTCCAAAATAACTTTAGAAGCTAACTTTCGAATGTTTCAGTCAAAGGAAACAGCCGTATTTCTCAGCGATACTGCCCAGAGAATAAATAATAATAATAATAATAATAATAATAATAATAATAATAATAATAATAATAATAATAATAATAATAATACCTCTTTAACCTTTTCTTAATCAATTCCGAACCTTTTTCAAAATAATTTTAGAAACTAACTCGCGGATGTTTCAATCAAAGCAACAGCTATACTTTTCAGTTCTACTGCCCTCAGAGAATAATAATAATAATAATAATAATAATAATAATAATAATAATAATAATAATAATACCTCTTAAACCCTTTTCTTAATCAATTCCGAACCCTCTTCAAAAATAATTTTAGAAATTAACTCGCGAATGTTTCAATCAAATCAACAGCTATAATTTTCAGCGCTACTGCTCTCAGAGAATAATAATAATAATAATAATAATAATAATAATAATAATAATAATAATAATAATAATAATAATAGCTCTTTAACCTTTTTCTTAATGAGTTCCGAACCTTCTTCTTCCAAAATAACTTTAGAAAATAACTCGCGAATGTTTCTCAGCGCTATTGTCCTCAGAGAATAATAATAATAATAATAATAATAATAATAATAATAATAATAATAACAATAACTCTTTAACCTTTTTCTTAATGAATTACGAACTTCTTCCAAAATAACTTTAGAAAATAACTCGCGAATGTGTCAATCAAAGCATCCGTACAAATAGCCGGCATTCCGTCCTATTAGCCACCCGGCAAAATACCTTTTCGCAAATCGGATCAAAACGAAGCGCCGTGTTTTCAACTCGATGTGTTTACCGGTTCATTCCTATAAATACCCTTTGCCCTCTTAGAATAGCCTAATTAGCGCACAGAGAGAGAGAGAGAGAGAGAGAGAGAGAGAGAGAGAGAGAGAGAGAGAGAGAGAGTTGAGCCTGCCTTCATTAACTGCTGCCTCGTTTTAAGGGGTTTATAGTTTTCGTGATGAGGACAAACATTTTCATTCGTTCTCAATGGCTAGGACGTTATTAACAATAACAATTCGTTATTACGTTATTATTAAGAGCGTATTGTTCTAGGTATTGTACATGTACATATATATGTATATATAAACATGTATGTATGTATATATATATATATATACATACATACATACATACATATATATATATATATATATATATATATATATATATATATATATATATATATATATATATATATATATAATATATATTATATACACACACACACACACACATATGTATATACTGTATATATAAATATAATATATATATATATATATATATATATATATATATATATATATATATATATATATATATATATATATATTATAACGACTCATCATTAACTATTTATTAGAAATGAACAAATATTCATATAGGATAAACTTTCACTGGATTGAATACTTGTATTTGGGGAAAATTACCTCAAATATTAATGTACACAATAATCAACAATTACCTCAAAAATAAACAACGGAAATAATACGAATCACATCGAAAATATTATACAGAATTAGTAAAAATTCCATCGAAAGTAAGGTACAAAAGTATTAATAGATGCCTAAAAAAATAACGTAAAAAAATAAGAAATTACCAAAAAAATAGCGCACACAGTTTATAACAATTACCTCAAAAGTAACGCACAGAAGTATTAAGAATTACATCGAAAATAAAAAAAATAAGTAAAAAATGCTTCGATGTGTCTTCGGCGCAATCGAGTTTTCTGTACAGCCCCTACAGCGTATAATGAAAGCCACAGAAAATAGATTATCTTTCGGTGGTCTCGGTATAATGCTGTATGAGCCGCGGCCCATCAAACTTCAACCACGGCCCGGTGGTGGCCTGGTCTATATCGTTGCCAGATGCACGATCATGGCTAACTTTAACCATACAATAGAAACTACTGAGGCTACAGGACTGCAATTTGGTTTGATGATTAGAGGGTGGATGATAAACATATCAATTTGCAGCCCTCTAGCCTCAGTAGTTTTTAAGATCTGAGGGCGGACAAAAAGTGCGGACTGAAAAAGTGCGGACGGAAAAAAGTGCAGACAGAAAATAGTGCGGACAGAAAAAAGTGCGGACGGACAGACAAAACCGGCACAATAGTTTTCTTTTACAGAAAACTGAAAACAGAAGCCATTAGGATTACGACAAGTACTTCAGAATATTTTAGGAAACAGGTCAACATTAGCCCATATTAAAAGTTTTACCTGTCAAGTGTTTTTACCTACTTCTGGAGAAAGTCTCTCTCTCTCTCTCTCTCTCTCTCTCTCTCTCTCTCTCTCTCTCTCTCTCTCTCTCTCTCTCTCTCTCAGGGACAATCATCACTTCTTTAACTTCTAGAACCAAGAAAAGTTTTCAAGAGATCCCTTCTAAAGAATGATAGTTCAACAATTAAGTTATTTACTAATAGCATCATAATAATTATATATATATATATATATATATATATATATATATATATATATATATATATATATATATATATATATATATATATATATATATATATATATATATATATATAAATTCCTTTCAATATGAAACTTCCTCCCCAACAACAGAGAAACTTACTACACTGCACAGGCACTATGCCACTCACAGCTAGCTTATACACACGTTTTAAATATTCCTCTATTCTTCCAACATGACCAAACCATTTTAAAACAATGATTCATCCTTCACCTGAGCTAATTAACCTTTTTTTATTACTCCTGCGTTTTTCTCTATCAATTCTTGAACCCGGGCCTCTGTAGAGTAAGTGCGTGTCCAGATACCATGGAACATCCCTGGGGACACAGAGGAAGGTCTGACACCCCAAAGTGTGGTGGTACATAAGATTTTTTTTTTTATTTTTTCATTTATTTAATAAATTGTCAATTATATTTTGAAAGCGTGATGGCACTCGATCATAAAATTTTATGGGATTGGACCCCGTGGTTGAATCACCTGACACATCTCTGAGGAACACAGAAGGAGGTCTTGCATTCCAAAGTATGTGGTACATAAACTTTTTTTTCGTGTATTTTTCACTCATTAAATTTTCAGTCACATTTTGGTTGCACGATTACATTAAAACCTAAAACTTAAAAATAAATACAACAGAAAACAAAGAACTAAACCGACTCGCAGGCATTTTAAAACTGCAATATTCAACTGGAACTCAAAATACCACAATTCCTCATCACAGCAGTTCACACAAGTCCTTCAAGGAGAATCCATTCTCTCTCTCTCTCTCTCTCTCTCTCTCTCAAAGCCTTTCTCGAAAGAATTTCTCGCGAGGTCTGTCTTGTAGAGGGAGTGAATTGAGACCAATTTTACTCTCAGGGAATACTTTAGTTTCCCCCGGAGGGGAGAAACTACCTAACTGGTTTGCGCTTTCGTTTTGTGTGGGGTGGAAAACCACCACTTTTTGGTTTTCTGTAAAAGAAAACTACTGTGCCGGCTTTGTCTGTCCGTCCGCACTTTTTCTGTCCGCCCTCAGATCTTAAAAATTACTGAGGCTAGAGGGCTGCAAATTGGTATGTTGATCATCCACCCTCCAGTCATCAAACATTCCAAATTGCAGCCCTCTAGCCTCAGTAGTTTTTTTTTTTTAAGGTTAGATTTAGCCATAATCGTGCTTCTAGCAACGATTTAGGATAGACCACCACCGGGCCGTGGATGAAAGCTTCATGGGCCACGGCTCATGCAGCATTATACCGAGACCACCGAAAGAGAGATCTGTTTTTGGTGGGCTTGATTATACGCAGTAGCGGCTGTACAGAAAAATCGATTGCGCCGAAGGAACTTCGGTGCATTTTTTACTTGTTTTTGTAGTTTTATTTTTCTATATTTATTATTTACTTTACTTTATTCAATGGCTTTATGGTTCACATTATGTTACACATTTTCTTGTCCATTTATTTCGTTTTCTATGCTTCTAGGTGAAAAAACTCAATTTTGTATTTTTTATTCTTCTATGTTTACTGTTTTCTTTATTATATTCCCTTGTTTCAAGTTTCTCACTCTATTGTACTCTGTTATACATTTTCTTTCTCCTTTTCTTTCGTCCTCTCTTTCTTTGATCGTCCTTTCTCCAACCGCTGTTCTTGCTCCTTCCTTCATCATTTCCAATTCTTGGTTCCAACTCGCTTTCTCCTTTCCTTTGCTTGTTCACAGACTCTCTCTCTCTCTCTCTCTCTCTCTCTCTCTCTCTCTCTCTCTCTCTCTCTCTCTCTCTCTCCTCAGACTTTTTTCCAATCGCGTTTCTTGGTTCTTCCTTCATCATTCTTCTTGGTTCCAACTCTCTTTCTCTCTTCCCTCTCTCTCTCTCTCTCTCTCTCTCCAGAGAAAGTGAGCTAGTTAAATTCCCAGGTTCCAAATTCTCTTCTCTTCAATTTTCTCTCTCTCTCTCTCTCTCTCTCTCTCTCTCTCTCTCTCTCTCTCTCTCTCCTCTCTTCCCAGATTCCAATTTACTTTCCTTTCTCTTCTCTCTCTCTCTCTCTCCAGACAAGGCGAGGCAGTTAAATTCCCAGAATACACCAGGTGGGCCGATCTAAATCGGATGACTGAGTCTTCTTCCCACTGGAATATTAAAGAAGCCAGAACGTCATCGTAGCCTTGCCGGATCACAGAGCGACGCCGGTCGGTGTGGGGGGGGAAGTTTGTCGGATTACGGAGAGAGCCGCTTGTCGGTCGGTCGGTCGGTCGGCAGGTAGATAACGCAAGTTTGATTAGCGCGCGGGGTTGAAGCAAAAGCACGCGTCCTACGCTCGCATTCCGCGTTTTTACGTCCGCTGTCTGTGACGGAATTGAGCAGATGCGACTCTGGTGGCAATTTGAAGATGATATCGGCAAAAGAGAGAGAGAGAGAGAGAGAGAGAGAGAGAGAGAGAGAGAGAGAGAGAGAGAGAGTTTGGAATCGCGAGGAAATGGAATCGGTAGTTATTTGGAGTTAGTTGGGCGTAAAAATACGATGGAATTCTGTGACTTTTCTCCACTACTTTAAAAATACTTGTGTTTCCTTTGACCTAAGATGTGAAATATGTGCTTGGTAGGCAGGTGACTGCCGTGGGTTGCAGTCTGGGGCCAGGCAAGCAATTGTTTAGTATGGCCAGTCGATTGTGATAGCTGGAAAATCGAATGTTTATAATTTTTATAAAGGCACAGTGAATAAATATATAAAATATATTATATATATATAATATATATAATATATATCATCATATATATATATATATATATATATATATATATATATATAAACATCATATATAATATACTGTATATATACACATATATATATGTCTATGTATGTATGTATGAATATATATATATATATATATATATATATATATATATATATATATATATATATATATATATATATATATATATATATACAATGTATGCAAACACAAACACACATATACATACATACACACATACACCATTCAGCCAACAAACGGTCTACCTCCTAAACACCTGTCAATGTTCTCAATTATAATTCCCCTCAGGTAGCGGGGAGCAAGGCAGGTGCTGATGGGAATCGCTCGTTTAACTTCCCAAATTCCCCTAATTTTCATTGTTCGACTGAGCTGCTTTTGAGAGAAGGGAATACAGGGAATTTATCCCGAAATGTGCTTTTATCCATCTAATTTTGTATGTCGCATTAATGATTTATTCCCTACTAATTGTTTAGTCGTCTATTACAACAAATAAAATTGACAATTTATTCCCAGATTATCATTTTGTACATCGATCTACAAAATAAACAGGTAAGATATGCGCCGAAGTTTCTTCGGCGGAAGCGAGTTTTCTGGACAGCCGTTACAGCTTATAATCAAGGCTACCGAAAATAGATCTATCTTTCGGGGGTCTCGGTATAATGCTGTATGAGCCGCGACCCACGAAACTTTAATCACGGCCCGCTGGTGGCCTATATCGTTGCCAGAAACACGATTATAGCTAACTTTAACCTTAAATAACTTAAAAACTACTGAGGCTAGAGGGCTGCAATTTGGTATGTTTGACGAGTGGAGGGTGGATGATCAACATACCAATTTGCAGCCCTCTGGCCTCAGTAGTTTTTAAGATTTGAGGGCGGACAGGAAAAGTGCGGACAGAGAAAGTTCGGACAGAAAAAGTGCGGACGGACAGACTAAGCCGGCACACTAATTTTCTTTTACAGAAAACTAAAAATTGATTATTACTATCAATAATCCATTCATTCATTTATTTATTCATCTGACTGTATAAGTAACCTTTCACTTTATCGAAATGATTTCTTTGACATTTATGTGAATTTTACCAAGATAATGGACTCGACAAAACACCTAACTTTAACATCAAAAAGATACTTAACAATAAAAATTTGATTTTTAATAACGGAAAATCTTGAATAACAAGCGATTTAGTTGTCGTGTAATACTGATAATAAAAATATATATATATATCAAAAAGGCTGGACTCGACAAAAGCAACTGATTTTGATAACTGGGAATGAATTATCAAACATAATTTCTTGAATAACTAAGTATTTGCCTGTCCCACATTCCTGATCACGAAAAAAATATTTACAAACGATCAGGTCTTGACAAAACTGGTTTTGATGACTGAAAAGGAATTAACGTAATTTCTTCAAAAACAAGCGACATAACTACGATATAATCCTGATAATAAAAAAGAATATTGACTATAAAACTGCTTTTGACAAGACTGATATTGATAACAGAAAAGGGATTAACAAACATAATTTCTTGAATAACAAGCGACATAACTACGGCATAATCATGATAATGAAAAAGAATATTAACTAAATATCTGCTTTAGACAAAAACAAATGATTCTGATAACCGAAAATGTATTACTAAACATAATTTTTTCCGTAAAAGCGATATAATTACCGTATAATCCTGATAATATGAAAGAATATTTTCTGACAATAAAGTAAGAATAGGCAAAATAAGAAGAGGGAAAACACTTGCTTAATCGAATACAGAATTTAGGCCAAAGGCCAAGCACTGGGACCTATGAGATCATTCAGCTCTGAAACGGAAACTGACAGTAAAAGTCTGAAAGGTGTAACAGGAGGAAAACCTCCCGTAAGGTGGAAGAAAGAGAATATGAAAGGAGGTACAATAAAACGAACGAAAGGGGTTACAGCTAGGGACCTAAGGAAGGCACGCTGCAAAGAACCTTAAGTAATGCCTGCAGTGCACCGCATGAGGCGCACTGACGGCGCTACCCCCCTGCGGGGAAAACAACTTCTTTACTTCAATAAACAATAATAATAAAATTTCGAAGACAGGTAAAGCCATTGTTGATAAGATCCGAGAGAGTGGATACCTGAATATATATTCCATCATTAAAAAAATAAAATAAAATTGACCTCGTAACCTTTAGACCGTAATTCACCCACGCGGAGCCACTTGGGTAAAGTGGGATAGACCAGAACCAGTCGCCTAGTTACGAGATGAGAGTGATAATAGTAAGAAAATGGTGGATATAAGTAAATGAAAAGTAGAGGATGGATTAGGACAGACCCATCTGGAGACCATACAAAGTTTTATATATATAAATACAGAGAGAGAGAGAGAGAGAGAGAGAGAGAGAGAGAGAGAGAGAGCTTGTACTG
>NC_089796.1:3692500-3697500 GCF_040412425.1 Macrobrachium rosenbergii | reverse complement strand
ATATATATATATATATATATATATATATATATATATATATATATATATATATATATATATATGTATTTCTTGTAACTGATAAATCACAAAGTATATGTCTCTTCTTAAAATAAAAAGGGATATATATATATATACATATACATGTGTATATATATATATATATATATATATATATATATATATATATATATATATATATATATATATATATATATATATATATATATATATATATATATATATATATATTAAGACGTATTTCTAAAATACTTGAGCTTGTAATGGACACCCAAACGAGTTATTTGTTGCTGCTTAAACGCTAAAAGAAAATTTCCGCATAAAAATTGAAAAAAATATAAGAAAAAACTGCCTCGGACATTCGACCAGGTAACAAATATAATTTTCATTTTTCTCAGAACCATATATATTTTATACGACTCTCAAGTAAATAAATAAGATTTCTATAAATCCAGTGACACAACAGAATTACTGTTCATCTTACAAAAATATAGAATACATATTTCAAAGCATATCAGACTTCAATTTCTTTCATGTTACGTAAACAACAGATCCACGCTATTTTCAGTTCGAGGCTCAGAGCTAAAAAAAGAGGTACCTGAGCTTCGGACTTCTTCAGAATGAATAGACGATCCGGTCAAATGCTTAAAAAAAAAATAAGAGAGAGAGAGAAGAGAGAGAAGAGAGAGAGAGAGAGAGAGAGAGAGAATACATTTAATCTATGAGATGTAGGACCTCCCCATCTCCCCTGAGAGAGAGAGAGAGAGAGAGAGAGAGAGAGAGAGAGAGAGATAAATTTAATCTATAAGATGAGACCCACATCTCACATGTGTGAGAGAGAGAGAGAGAGAGAGAGAGAGAGAGAGAGAGAGAGAGAATTTAATCTTTGAGATGTATAACCCCCATCTCCCCAGAGAGAGAGAGAGAGAGAGAGAGAGAGAGAGAGAGAGAGAGAGAGAGAGAGAGAGAGAGAGAGAGAGAGAGAATAAATTTAACCTTTGAGATGTATAACCGCAACCTCACCATCACACACACACACACACACACACACACACACACAGAGAGAGAGAGAGAGAGAGAGAGAGAGAGAGAGAGAGAGAGAGAGAGAGAGAGAGAATTTAACCTTTGAGATGTATAACCGCAATCTCACCACACACACACACACACACACACACACACACACACACACAGAGAGAGAGAGAGAGAGAGAGAGAGAGAGAGAGAGAGAGAGAGAGAGAGAGAGAGAGAGAGAGAGAATACATTTAATCTATGAGATGTAGGACCCTCCCATCTCCCATGAGAGAGAGAGAGAGAGAGAGAGAGAGAGAGAGAGAGAGAGAGAGAGAGAGAGAGAGATAAATTTAATCTATAAGATGTATGACCCACATCTCACATGTGTGAGAGAGAGAGAGAGAGAGAGAGAGAGAGAGAGAGAGAGAATTTAACTTTTGAGATGTATAACCCCAATCTCACCAGAGAGAGAGAGAGAGAGAGAGAGAGAGAGAGAGAGAGAGAGAGAGAGAGAGAGAGAGAATTTAACCTTTGAGATGTATAACCGCAATCTCACCACACACACACACACACACACACACACACACACAGAGAGAGAGAGAGAGAGAGAGAGAGAGAGAGAGAGAGAGAGAGAGAGAGATAATACCCACACCCACACAGGACCTTTGAACATTAGCATTACAGCCATAATCTGATAAACGCATCGCCTCGCGGGACTGGCGTTAAAAGACCCCTTTACCTGTGCTGCAACCTTACTTAATTACCTTGATGACCCTAATTTAATCAGAGTGAACAAAGATGTGAAGGGACGTCGTCATTATCTTGATGGATGGCTGGCATTTCGATATGATTTGAACTCGGCGTCAATTAGGAAAATGAGAGTTAACTCTAGGGACGAAAAACTGGACGATTTAGGGAGTGATGATGATGATAATAATAATAATAATAATAATAATAATAATAATAATAATAATAATAATAATAATAATAATAATAATGGGAGAAGCAAATCCACAGTTATGTATATGTACATTATATTCAAAGATAAATTAATATAGATAACTTTCGGGAACTTATTCGGTTCCCCTTTTCAAACAGATTGAAAACGGGAGCCGAACAAGTTCCAAAAGCTATCTATATTGATTTACCTTTAAATATATGTACATATACATAACTGTGGATTTGCGTCTCCCTTTTAAGACTCATTAATAATAATAATAATAATAATAATAATAATAATAATAATAATAATAATAATAATGAACTCTAGGAACGAAAGACGAAAAGATTTAGGGAGTAATAATAATAATAATAATAATAATAATAATAATAATAATAATAATAATAATAATAATAATAATAATAATAATAAACTAACAATTAATGATGTTGCAGAATGTAGGTACAAAATATAACTGAGAACTGAGGATTCAGATAAAATATATTACATCTCGTAATTTAAAATACAAATGCGTAAATACAGCTATTCAATAATTATGTATCTTCTTTAACAATATAAAATTCAAACAGTTACATTAAAAAACGATCTCTTCAGTAAAAAAAGGAAATTATAATGAAAAAAAAAAAAATTGGGTAAAATATGGTTAGAAGCATTACACCAACATCATGCTAAAATTAGATAACTTTTTTTTTTACACGGTATAATTATATCTTTTTTTTTGGCATAATTTTCGATTGTTCGAAGATTGAAAGCATAATGTTCGTGTCAGTGTGAAATCTGGGTGTTTTCTACAAAAGAAATTTCCGAATTTTAAGTGTAAAATAATGTAAAATAAACATGTAACACAAGATGGAGACTTAATTTCGCAATTTAGACATTTTGGAGACTGTAAGCTGATGAAAATAATTTCTGCTTCAATCGTAATGCTGAAAAAGACATTTAGCCTACTTATCGAATTAAGCAATGGGCACAATTTCTGATCAAATACTTTATCAGTAGCAACATATCAATTTTGGCTATCTGCACTAAATATTCAATTAATTCTCCTCTCTTGTCATGACAAGTGTATCATACCTTTTGCAAAATCCTCATAGCTCTATAAAACTCCAGTTATATATAAAAAGCAGATTAATTCAACTTCCGGATGAGTCAAAATTAACGTAGTTTTTTTACAAAACTGAAAATATATAAAATGTCTATTCATTTAACTTCCGGATAAGTCAACATTAACGTAGTTTCTTTAACAAAGTAAAAAATGCGTCGAAGTTTCTTCGGCGCAATCGAGTTTTCTGTACAGCCGCTACAGCGTATAATCAAGGCCACCGAAAATAAATCTATCTTTCGGTGGTCCCGGTATAATGCTATATGAACAGCGGCCCATGAAACTTTAACCACGGCCTGGTGGTGGCCTATCCTGTACAGCTACCAGACGCACCGTTACGGCTAACCTAAACCTTAAATAAAATAAAAACTACTGAGGCTAGAGAGCTGCAATTTGGTATGTTTGTTGATTGAAGGGTGGATGATCAACATACCAATTTGCAGCCCTCTAGCCTCAGTAGTTTTCAAGATCTGAGGGCGGACAGAAAAAGTGCGGACAGACAAAGCCGTCGCAATAGTTTTCGTTTAAAGAAAACTAAAAGTGGCAACAGGATTAATTGCATCAAACGCTTTTTTATCTATAGGAAAGTACGGTGATAATAACCAGACACTAATTAGAAATAGCGTGAAGGGTCCTTCTGACTCAGGTCGACACCTAAAGTTCTTACTTAACCAGAGATGTCTAGAACAGGGTTTTGATGTTCCGTTTATTATTCAGGCTCATTATTTCTCTGATTATTCTCGTTCGAATAAGGACATTTCAGAACACAGAACACGGGACTCGAACACGGTGTTCGTATCCATCGTTGAAAACGATTTAATTTTATTTATCTGGGCAGTTGTTGAACACAGAACGCGGCTATGGTGTTCGTATCTATTGCTGAACACGATTTAATTTTAAATTTTCTCGACAGTTGTCGAACACAGAAAACAGAACACCAAAATGGTGTTCTCGTCCATTGTTGAAAACTATTTAATATTTATTTTTCTGGACTGCTGAAAAACAGAACACGGATATGGTGTTCTTGTCCATTGTCAAAAGGATTTAATTTCATTTTTCTAGACAACACGGATTTGGTGTTCTTGTCCATTGCTGAAAACAATTTAATTTAATTTTTCTGGACACCTGAAGAACAGAACACGGATATGGTGTTCTTGTTCACTGTTGAAAACAATTTAAAGTTAAAGCAATTTTTCTGGATAGTTGTCGAAAACAGTGATATAATTTACCATAGTCAGACAAACATACTCTCTCAAGCCACAAATCTTGTCATAAACAAGGCTAAAATCTTATTCTCGTTCCAAAAACCAAACAAAGTAAACAATCCATTCCAGTACACAAACCAAACAAGTCTGTAATACCTCAAACACAAACTAAACAAACCTGCAGAAGTAACACAAACCAAACAACACCCAAACAAAGCAACCAAGCCTGAATCAAGGTATTTTCACTGCACAAACAAAGTAAAGAACCCATTCTAGTACACAAACCAAGCTCCATAAACAAAGGCACACAAACACAAACTAAACAAACCTACAAACGTTAGACAAACCAAGAACACACACAAACCAATCAAGCTTGACTCAATGTACTTGCATCTAGTACACAAACAAAGAACCATAAACAAAGACGGTCTGTTATGCCTCACACAAACATACACACAAACTAAACAACCTACAACCGTTGCACAAACCAAGCACCACAGGAACAAAGCAAAGTAAGCCTGAAAAGCACGCCTCCCACACCAAGTAGCTGGGATGATTAACTTTAATATCTGCTCTTTGAAAAAAAAAATAAATAAAAACATCCAAAGCATTTTTTTGCCATCAAATAACAGTCAGATTAATTTCCAAATCTCTAGAAGCTAAATGGCTTTTTTTTCATAGATGACGTTCTATAATGGACTTT
>NC_089796.1:3687500-3690000 GCF_040412425.1 Macrobrachium rosenbergii | reverse complement strand
AGCAAACCTTCTTGTCACACACACAAGCACAACAGCTGCAAATGCCGTAAGGGAAAACTGAAAGCATTTTCTGATGAGGTCCAAAGCAAAAAAAAAAAAAAAAAAAAAAAAAAAAAAAAAAAAAGTAAAAATTGCGCAGAAGAAAGTTTTCTGTACAGCGTTTAATCAAGTCCACAGAAAATAGATCTATCTTTCGGTGGTCTCGGTATAATGCTGTATGAGCCGCGGCCAATGAAACTTTAACCACGGACCGGTGGTGGCCTGGTATATATCGTTGCCAGATGCACGATTATGGCTAACTTTAACCTTAAAATAAAATGAGAACTACTGAGGCTAGAGGGCTGCAATTTGGTATGTTTGATGACTGGAGGTGGATGATCAACATACCAATTTGCAGACCTCTTGCCTCAGTAGTTGTTAAGATCTGAGGGCGGACAGAAAAAGCGCAGACAGAATAAGTGCGGACGGACAGACAAAAGCCGGTACAATAATTTTCTTTTTACTAAAGAAAAAAAAAACTAATACATCAACAGACTAAAATAATGGAATAAATTCTCTCGGCGTTAGTGGCATTTGCTGATCAGGTGCAAGCTAAAAATAGTTGTTTCTCTTTGATCGTAAGAGGAATTTGACATGAAACATAATTAATAAAATAAACTGAGAAACTTTCATAATTCATAAATAAATGAATGCAAACATTTGCGTAGATAACTATAAAAATATCCTTGATTTTAATTTAAAGCGTAAAAGGAGTTTGATATTAAACAGATAATTAAAAAAAAATATCTTTCGGGAAACTTTCATAATTTATAGAGAATTGAACGCAAAATATCTTTTGGGAAACTTTTATAATTCATAGAGAATTGAACGCAAACATTAGCATAAATAACTATAAAAAATGTTATTGATTTTAATTTAAAACTATCGTTTCAATGAAGAAAAATATAACTATAAAATTTTTTTTTTATTTATTTCAACTTAAAGTTATGACGACAATGAACAAAAAAAAATCTCAAAATTTAGAAACCAAATTAAGAGAAAAAACACATTCTGCTTAAGTTTTATCATTAAACACTGCCACTCTAACTAAGCAAATTGAAATGACTTCCCCTGTCGCTAATCTAAACCGATCTAAACACACTCGGAGTAATGCCAGCCACTCAGAGCTTAGAGAAACAAAAACTGAACTTGTATTTCGACGGATACCGTTCAGGTAGACGATATCTAAACTAGATTAGTCTGCTAAGCTGGCGTTCTCATTATGGAAAGTGACTTAACCACAATATTACGAGGCATTTTTAGCAGCGCTGTAGATTCAATTCTTTTGGAATGCAGCTGAAGTTGTGTGTTTCTCTCTCTCTCTTTCTCTCTCTCTCTCTCTCTCTCTCTGTATACAATATTCCGACTTACTTTTTGCATAGCTATAGGCTGACTTATTATGGGATCCAGATGAAAGGCGTATATTCACTCTCTCTCTCTCTCTCTCTCTCTCTCTCTCTATAAATATATATATATATATGTATATATATATATATATATATATATATATATATATATATATATATATATATGTATATAATATAATGTGATAGAGAGAGAGAGAGAGAGAGAAGATTTCCAAGCCTTTGACATATCTGTTTCAAGTTGCTGTACACCCTAAGCACTTCAAATGCTATGCTCTCATTTCTTTCCATATTCCAAAGCAACGCCCTCTAAATTCCCGTTGGAGGAGGAGGAGGAGGAGGAGGAGGAGGAGGAGGAGGAGGAGGAGGAGGGGAATAGGAGGTGGAGCAGGAAAAGGTGGAGTTAGAGGAGGAGGAGGAGGAGTAGGAGGAAGAATGGAAGGGGGGGAAAATAGGAGGAGGAGGAGGAGGAGGAGGAGGAAAGGGTGAAGCTGGTGGTGGGGGAGGAGGAGGAAGAGGAGGAGGAAAAGGTAGAGTTGAAGGAGGAGGAGGAATAGAAAGAATAGGAGGTGATAAGGAGGAGGAGGAGGAGGAGGAGGGAAGGGAGAGGAAGAGGAAGAGGAAGAGGAAGAGGAGGAGGAAGAGGAGGAGGAGGGGAGGAGGGAATAGGAGGAGGAGGAGGAAAATACTCCCCCTTCGGAACCCTTCGACGGGAGTCGATCATCGAAAAGGGGCTCGTCAAGTACAACTCGACGTCGAATTCAGTCTCCTTTGAAAAAGGATCGATGGGCTTTGTTCTATTGTCGCTCAATCGACCTTCCCCTACTTGGTTCTTCTATATTAACTTAGAGCTAAGGTAAAGGGGAGGCAAAGGGTTTGAGAGAGAGAGAGAGAGAGAGAGAGAGAGAGAGAGAGAGAGGTCACGGAATGTTAAGCAAATCTATCCGGCAACTGGCAGAAGATGTTGGAGATTTCACAATAAAAATACATACATCAACAGAGAGAGAGAGAGAGAGAGAGAGAGAGAGAGAGAGAGAGAGAGAGAGAGAGAGAACAGGAGGAGCATGAAGAGGCTGGTGATGCAATAACTACTGAGG
>NC_089796.1:3677500-3680000 GCF_040412425.1 Macrobrachium rosenbergii | reverse complement strand
AAAAATGGGGAATTTTTGTGGTCGGTTACGGATTTAGGGAAGATTTCAAAAGGCTCGGTCGAGACTTTTGGGGATCTTGCCGATGAAGTAAGATCTGGGCGAATTAGATCAAATTACGTGGGGACAGGGAATGGGGATGAATAAATGTTTGTAAGAAGGATATAGAAACAAGTAAAAAATGTGCCTTAGTTTCTCCGGCGCAATCAAGATTTCTGTATAGCGTATAATCAAGGTCATCGAAAACAGGGCTATTTTTTGTTGGGCGCGGTGATAATGCTGTATGAGCCGCGGCCCATGAAACTTAACAGCGGCCAGGTGGTGGCCTGGTTTATATCGTTGCCAGACGCACGGTCATGGCTAATTTTAACCTTAAATAAAAGTATGGCGACCGAGAATAAAAACAAAAACAAATAAAAAAACGTACAAAATTAAGTATGGCGACAGAGAATAAAAAGAGAAACATAAAAAAAACCATACAACGGTTCTGAGCAAAGAATTCTTGTACCGGCAGCTCTAGATATAGAAACGTTTCCGAAGACACGAAATATGATCACATTGTACCTGACACCTGCTGGGCCAGGTTATTTTCTGACACTGTCAAGGTTGTTTTCTGACATCGTCAGAGTTACTTTCTGACATTTTCAAGGTTATTTTCTGACACAGTCCGAGTTATTTTCTGACATTGTCAAAGATATTTTTTGACACTGTCAAGGTTATTTCACGACTCTGTCAAGGTTATTTTTTGACACTGTCAAGGTTATTTTCTGAATCACTGTTTTCAACACTGGTTATTTTTAATACAGTCAAGGTTATTTTCTGACATCGTCAAGGTTATTTTTAAACTGTGAAGGTTATTTTCTGACATCGTTAAGGTTATTTTCCTGAAACTGTCAAGGTTATTTTCTGAAACTGTCAATGTTATTTTATGACTCTTTTAAGGAAATTTTTTGACACTGTCAAGGTTATTTTCTGACACTATCAAGGTTATTTTCTGAAACTGTCAAGGTTATATTATGACTCTGTCAAGGTTTTTTTTTGACACTGTCAAGATTATTTTCTGATACTATCAAGGATATTTTCTGAAAGTCAAGGTTATTTTCTGACAGTCAAGGTTATTTTCTGACACCGTCAAGGATATTTCCTGACAGTCTAAGTTATTTTCTGACACTGTCAAGGTTATTCAGGGTCACAATCCAGAGAAGAAGAGAGTAATGGTAAAAATGATAATAATAACAAATAAAAAAACACCATTTCATTTCAGTAAAACCGACCATTACAATTTCCATTCATTTTGTAAATGGCAAAAAACAAAACAAAAAAACAACAAGTACCAGTAATAGTGTCCTAAACAAAAACAAAGACATTACCCTGAAGTTAACATTAAGTAGAATATTCCCGTATTCCACAGGGAGGGGTATTACCCCCTCAGGAAAGAAGGCAACTACAACATTAGCATATAAGACTCAGGGTATATATATTCTCGGGGCCATATATTTCATGGAATGTGCTTCACATGCCGGAAAAAATGCAAACTACAAGATGGAGTGTGCGTCTTTTATGTTTCTCTCTCTATTTATCTTCTCATCTCTCTCTCTCTCTCTCTCTCTCTCTCTCTCATAATGCATGTCTCTCTGTACCTATTATAGGTTTCTCTGTCTTAAACGAGAATGCACGTATGTGCATATATATATATATATATATATATATATATATATATATATATATATATATATATATATATATATATATATATATATATATATATATATATATATATATATATATATTATATATATATATATATATATATATATATATATATATATATATATATATATATATATATATATATATATAGATAGATAGATAGATAGACAGATAGATAGATAGATAGATAGATAGATAGATAGATAGATAGATAGAGGGGGGAAACATCTCTGGAACAACTTTGGTGGCTGATACCAAAATATACACTCTTTAAAAAACTCGTTTAGTTTCCTTTATGTTTTTCAGCTTTCATATGTAACTGAGGTGTAAGTTATAAGCATAGTGTCAGCTTTACGTATAAGTTTCCAACGCTTCAATGCTATCCAGCCTTAAGCTTCTTTTGAAGCTTATAGGTTAGGTTTAAAACTCCCTAGATACTGATAGCAATCTAATTATGGTGGATGCCTAAAGCTTCTTTGATCAGTGTTTATAACTTTCAAGCTTCACATGGAATTAGATTCAAAGCTTTACGCTTCTTTTGTGCATATGTTCTTTCCCTGATTTCAAGCCTTAAATATCTGTGTATGGTTCATTTATATTAAGTTTTAGGCATCATTTTAGCGTATTTTAACTTTCGTAAATGCTTATCTTACTCATCTGTAACACAAGTAAAATATGCTCCGAAGTTTCTTTGGCGCAATCGAGTTTTCTGTACAGCGTATAAACAAGGCCACCAAAAATAGATCTATCTTTCGGTGGTCTCTGTATATTGCTGTATGAGCAGCGGCCCATG
>NC_089796.1:3665000-3670000 GCF_040412425.1 Macrobrachium rosenbergii | reverse complement strand
CAAGGCTCTCTCTCTCTCTCTCTCTCTCAACTCTCTCTCTCTCTCTCTGTCTAATCACATGAAGAATCTCTCTATCTCTATACGCACACAAACTCAACTCAACTCAACTCTCTCTCTCTCTATCTAACCACATCATGTCTCTCTCTGTCTCTATACGCACACAAACAACTCTCTCTCTCTCTCTCTCTCTCTCTCTCTCTCTCTTTCTCTCTCTCTCTCTCTCTCCTTTGACATTTCCTCCACAGCCACAGCCTGTTCAAATCAAAGGGATATACGCAGCTTCACAGAGCTTTGCGGACCCAGTCCAAACAATATCCCTGTCTCTTTACACATTCAGTATGATGTGTGTATCTTTCTGTTTATTAATCCATTTGTTTATGCAGATTTTGAATGATATGCTATAGCAGATTTATCAGTATATAAAAATACAGATATACCATTTCTACTTACTTATTTATATATTTATATAGATTTTGAATGATATAAAATAGCAGATTTATTAGTGGACAAATTTATAGATATACCATTTCTACTTATTTATATATTATATAGATTCTGAATGATATAGAATAGCAAATTTATTAGTGGATAAAATGTATATATACTATGGAACTTAAATGTATCAATGCCGTTTAATGCGAAGCTGAGTACACACACTTATATATATGTATGTATATATATACAGGTATATATATATATATATATATATATATAAGTATATATATTAACTGAATTTTTCTCTCCATAGGAACACACTATAACATACGATCTTACAGTGCTCATCTAAACTGTATAACTACTATAGCTAATATGGCCTCCATCAAGCACTCCTGCTTATGGTGCGCGCGTATCTCTTCATAAACAACAAAGAGAGCCCTCTCAAAAAATGTCTGCATCTAAATTATTCATTTTGCATTCATGCAAATCACAATAACTTATCTCCATACTCAAGCAAAAGACATCGTCTAACCTGCCATATTCCTACTTGTTTAACAAACACTGATTGATTGATTTAATGTTCTCTGGCGTTCATATAGACAATTCACAATCATGTAAAACACGACCATAACACGACCCTGTTAACGTGCGTATTCCATCTCTAAATTATGCAGTTTATACATATAGGTTAACATAACCACTGATTGATTGATTTAATGTTCTCTGGCGTTAACACAAACAATTCAGTATCGTGTAAAATACACGTTCACAACATGACCCTGTTAACGTGCGTATTCCATCTCTAAATTGCGCAGTTTATACATATAGTTTAACATACCCATTGACTGATTGATTTAATGTTCTCTGGCGTTAACATAAACAATTCAATATCGTGTAATACACGACCACAACACGACCCTGTTAACGTGCGCATTCCCAATCTCCATTACGCAGTTTATATATATTGTTTAACATAAACACTGATTGACTGATTGATTTAATGTTCTCTGGCGTTAGATAAACAGTTCAGTATCGTGTAATACACGTTCACAACAAGATCTGTTAACGTGTGTATTCCATCTTTAAATTGCGCAGTTTATACATACTGTTTAACATACCCATTGACTGACTGATTTAATGTTCTCTGGCGTTAACATAACAATGGAATATCGTGTATCACATAACTATAACACGACTGCTAACGTGCTTATGCCATCTCTAAATTACGCAGTTTATACATATTGTTTAATTTATACATACTGTTTAACATAAGCACTGATTGACTGACTGATTTAATGTTCTCTGGCGTTACACGAACGATTCAATATCGTGTAATACACGATCTGTTAACGTGCGTATTCCATCTCTAAATTACGCAGTACATATATCAGAAAAGGCGTACATCTCTGTCCACCTGAGTCGTGTATTACACGTGTCTCCCAGGCGGCCTGGGGTGGTGGGGGGCGGGGGAAAGGGGTACCGGATGTAATTAGCGGGCACAGGTAAGACCCCAAGACGCCCCTGGGGAGTGAGGTGCCACAGAAATGGGTTTAACCTCAGGTTACCCTCGAGGTCATACTTAGAGTGACAACTCGGGTGGCAGTAATGCCTAAGACTTTCATCTATCTCTCTCTCTCTCTCTCTCTCTCTCTCTCTCTTTTGGGGGTTTGTGAAGGGTATATTATCATAGTGTCTACTGAGGAATCTTGGCTGAACAAAAGGGTGTTTTCATGTAGTTTAATAATAATAATAATAATAATAATAATAATAATAATAATAATAATAAACTATAGTTTGATTGCAAATTAATATGTAATGCGCATGCGCAAAAGAGGCACATGACTGTTAACTTATAAAACAAGTCAGACCTGAGATCAATCCCACGGGAGAAGGAGGAGCTGTCGATGACAACTTGTGCCATGTTCCTGATAGTCGAGTGTTGTGGCTTACAAAAAAGTCGAGAAGGGTGTGGGGCTGGCAACCTCATCCCGGTAAGTTAGATTTTAGGGGAAGGGGCGGCGAAAGGACACACACACACACGCACATAAACATGCAAAAAAATGCACACAAACATAAGAATGCACACACAAAAACACGCACAGAAATGCTCACAAACAAACAAACATACAAAAATGCACACAAACACACGCAAGTGCACATAAACACGCACAAAAATGAACACAAACACGCACAAAAATGCAAACAAACACGCAGAAACATACAAAAATGCACACAAACACGCACAAACACACAAATACGCAAAGAGACAGACACACAAACACACACAGACAAGCACACAAACACGCAAACACGCACAGAAACACAAACACACAAACACAGATTAAAAAATGCACACAAACACACACACACAGACAAACACACAAACACGCACAGGCACACAAACAACCAGACACACAAACACGCACATACACAAACAAACACGCACAAACGCCAAGAGAACGGTGTCAGTAGGCCCGTTTAGACGACGGGGGATATCCGAGCGGTCGGTTTATCTTAAAACTTGGCAGAAAAACTTCGGGTTTAAAAGGAAGGAGATGACGGACGGAGAGAGAGAGAGAGAGAGAGAGAGAGAGAGAGAGAGGAGGAGGAAATCGCCGCGATGAGAAGTTACATGAGAAGGGACAAAAAAAAGAGGGAACTTGGAGAAGGATTAGGGAAAGGGTTATGAATGGAATAGGTAGGAGAGAGAGAGAGAGAGAGAGAGAGAGAGAGAGAGAGAGAGAGAGAGAGAGAGAGAGAGAGTTGGTGGAGGTGGAAGGGGGTAGGAGTTGTGTAGGGGAATCCATCCAGTATATAGGGGAGGGGGATATAGTAGGAGGCGTATTGGACCTGGTAGGAGGAGGAGGAGGAGGAGGAGGAGGAGGAGGAGGAGGAGGAGGAGGAGGAGGAGGAGGAGGAGGAGTCGAACGAAGCATTTAGAGGAAAAGGGATGATTCAGCATCGTGGGTCTTATAGCCAACTTTTGAGGGAGGGGGGAGGAGGGGAAGGGGGCGGGTAGGGTGTTAAGAAACTCCTTGGACAGGTTCGTGTGTGTATATGTGTGTGTATGTGTGTACGTAATTAATCATGCGTCGTGTATGTAGCAGTGTTTAAGCGCTCAATGAGAAGTATGTATACACATATGTATAATTCATACTCGTTTCATACACATTCAATTACACAAAGTGTACAGTATATGCATTTTAGCTTTCTGTAAAAGAAAACTATTGTGCCGGCTTTCTCTGTCCGTTCGCACTTTATTCTTTTTCTGTCCGCACTTTTTCTGTCCCCCTCAGATCTTAAAAACTACTGAGGCTAGGGCTGCAAATTGGTATGTTGATCATCCACCCTCCTATCATCAAGCATACCAAATTGCAGCCCTCTAGACTCAGTAGTTTTTTTTTATCTTATTTAAGCTTAAGTTCGCCATAATCGTGCGTCTGGCAACGATACAGGATAGGCCACCAACGGCCGTGGTTAAAGTTTCATGGGCGGCGGTTCATACAGCATTATACCGAGACCACCGACAGACAGATCTATTTTCGGTGGCCTTGATAGTACGCTGTACAGAAAACTCGATTGCGCCGAAGAAACTTCGGCGCATTTTTTACTTGTTTTAGAATTGAGGACAATCTTAAATACAGATTAGCTTATAAACAACAACATTTACACACACACAAACACAAACACACACAAAAACTTAAATACGTATCATAAGGCGTCTAAGAATTATTTGGGAGTAGAATCGCCTGCGCGTGCGCACACACACACACGCGTAAATACGTCAGATGTCACACCTAACTAGTGACTGTATTAGTAACGTGACGCTTATCCATCCGTCATTCAGACCTTATGAATTTACGACTGCGCGCGCCTGCGCAGACACTGACTGATTGGCATATACTGATATATATGGTCTAAATATGCGCATGCGCTCTCTGGCAAGCAATATCAAGGGAAGAAAAAACAACTGAGTATCAGAGCAATGACCTGAGAAGTTATTGTGCATTCAGGGAGAAATTATCAATACAAGTTATTCTGCATTCAGTGAGAAATTATCAATATAGGTTATTGTGCATTCAGGGAGGAATTATCAATACAAGTTATTGTGCATTCAGGGAGGAATTATCAATACAAGTTATTGTGCATTCAGGGAGAAATTATCAATACAAGTTATTGTGCATTCAGGGAGGAATTATCAATACAAGTTATTGTGCATTCAGGAAGGAATTATCAACAAGTTATGCATTCAGGAGGAATTATCAACAAGTTAAAGTTACTGTGAATTCAGGGAGAAATTATCAATACAAGTTATTGTGCATTCAGGGAGGAATTATCAATACAAGTTATTGTGCATTCAGGGAGGAATTATCAGTAAGTTTAAGTTATTATGAATTCATGGAGAAATTATAAACATGTTATTGTGAATTCAGGAGAAATTATCAAGAGGTTCAAGTTATTGTGAATTCAGGGAGAAATTATAAACAAGTTACTGTGAATTCAGGAGAAAATATAATAAGTTCAAGTCACTGTGAATTCAGGGAGAAATTATCAATAAGAAA
>NC_089796.1:3652500-3660000 GCF_040412425.1 Macrobrachium rosenbergii | reverse complement strand
AGTACAAATAACTTCTGAGCTTAAAAAAAAAAAACACAAACACACACGCAATACACACACGCACACCCACGCAAAATCGCCCCCTCCCCGAAAAAAGAAACGTTTCCCCGTGACGCGGGTGAATTACAGCATCATGAAATCCCTCCGACGTAACCAATGACATTTTCGACCTCCAATAACAAACAGGATCCCTTTAGTAAATCTCACTGGCCAATTCCACATGACAGAACACACTGTGTTTTCATCTTCGTGACGTAAGCTTTTACGCTTCGTGTTTTTCACTTTTCTGTAAAAGAAAACTATTGTGCCGGCTTTGTCTGTCCGTCCGCACTTTTTCTGTCCGCCCGCAGATCTTAAAAACTACTGAGGCTAGAGGACTGCAAATTGGTATGTACATCATCCATCCCCAAATCATCAGACATACCAAATTGCAGCCCTCTAGCCTTAGTAGTTTTTTAAAATTTTATTTAAGGTTAAAGTTAGCCATAATCGTGCGTCTGGCAATTATATAGGACAGGCCACCACCGGGCCATGGTTAAAGATTCATGGGCCGCGGTTCAAACAGCATTATACCGAGACCACCGAAAGATAGATCTATTTTCGGTGGCCTTGATTATACGCTGTACAGAAAACTCGATTGCGCCGGAGAGAGAGAGAGAGAGAGAGAGAGAGAGAGAATGATAGTTATCAGTAAACTTATTCCAATTTTTTGTGATGTATTGGAGTGTTAAAGAGATAGAGAGAGAGAGAGAGAGAGAGAGAGAGAGAGAGAGAGAGAGGGAGTCTCTAATGAAAGCCTGAGAATTATATGAAAAGAATTATCATACGCTTGTCTCCTTGAGAGAGGCAGAGAAGAGATGAGAGAGAGAGAGAGAGAGAGAGAGAGAGAGAGGTTTCATCTCCTAATGACATACTTTACAATGGGAAAGCCTGAGAATTATATGAAAAGAATTATCATACGCTTGTCTCCTTGAATAGAGAGAGAGAGAGAGAGAGAGAGAGAGAGAGAGAGAGAGAGAGAGAGAGAGAGAGAGAGAGAGAGAGATGGTTCATCTCCTAATGACATACTTTACAATGGGAAAGCCTGAGAATTATATGAAAAGAATTATCATACGCTTGTCTCCTTTGAATAGAACAGTTCATTAACCTTTAACCTTTCGCACGCGAAGTAAAACAGAATTTACAACCAACGCGTCATCTCATATTCTTTGAAAGAAACAAAGAAATTATTAGACTAAATAACAAAAGTAGAATTAATGTATAATAAAACATGTTTAATAATGTGAAATAAAATGTCACCTTTCAGAAAATATTACTGAATTAAAATACATTAAATTTAAATGCAGTTTATTATTATTATTATTATTATTATTATTATTATTATTATTATTATTATTATTATTATTATTATTATTATTATTATTATTCAGAAGATGAAGACTTTTCATACGGAATACTGAAATGAACTCTGTGTTAATGAATTATTTTCCTAAGTAAGCAAGCACAAAGTAAAAAAAAAAAGGATATGCATGAATAAATTATTAAACAAGCAAGAGTATCTTCTCTCTCTCTCTCTCTCTCTCTCTCTCTCTCTCTCTCTCTCTCTCTCTCTCTCTATATATATATATATATATATATATATATATATATATATAAATATTTTGGATGAGGTTTTGAATCACGCTACAGGACATCAGAGTTACGCCATATTCTTGCATTTGTATCCAAGGCATTCTGGCTACTGCAAAAGTGACCAGTCGATTCTTTATATATATATATATATATATATATATATATATATATATATATATATATATACTCGTGTATATATATATATACATATATATATATATATATATATATATATATATATATATATATAATTTATATATACATATAAATGTATATATATATATATATATATATATATATATATATATATATAATCCCCTTACCAAGGACTCAAAAATTTATACCCAAAAATTTATACCCCCACATTCCAGGAAAACTTGAGAAAATGGGAAAAAAAGTACCTGGATCCCTCTGGGCAAAAATAACAGAACGTCTCTGAGGGGAAAAAAGAAAAGGAATCGGGGATAATAGAACAGATGGGAATGAGAGAGGAGAGAGAAAGAGAGAGAGAGAGAGAGAGGAAAAAAAAGAGGAATGGGCGTAATGGGGCAGAAGGTGATAAAGTGGGTATCAAGCGCATTAGGAAGGAAATTCTCTCTTTCTTTCTCTCTCTCTCTCTTTGTTTGTCTCTCTGTCAGTCTGTCTGTCTCTTTTCTCTCTCTTTCTCTCCCTCTCTGTTTGTCTGTCTGTCTGTCTCTCTCTCTCTCTCTCTGGTCATTTGAATAATGAGTCGCGGTATAGCGGGAGGAAAAATTCTAACTGGAAGCAATAAATATAAATTTCAGAAAAAAAAGATAAAAATACAATATGGACTTATTGGTTCATTAAGGAACAAAAGTCCTGTGTTCACTTGTTGGCAGGTTATGGGGCTAGCAGCCTCATCCCTATTCGCGTACGGAGAAACGGAATGATATGATATAATAGTATCCCTCTGAAACTCAATGGAAATATCCTCTATAAGGTCAATAAAGAAATGGTGATATATAAATATATGTATGTATGTATATATATTTTATATATATAATATATATTTATATATATATATATATATATATATATATATATATATATATATATATATATATATATATATATATATATATAATTTAAAATGACAAATGGTCAAAAGTCTTGCAACTTCACCCTAAAGAAATCAAGTCGTAAAAATGAAAAAAAAAACATATACACCCAAAAACTAAACATAAACTTAACCAATAACGATTCACTAAATAAAATTCTCATAAACAAAAAATGCTTATAAGAAAAAAGAATTAAAAAAAAACTCCTATGAAAAAAAAAAATCACACGATTAAAATCACGACAGGCAAACGATCCATGTAGTTTTTTTTATTTAAATCCAACTTCTCTCTTAACACAGCGTCATTTGCAGACAGTCTATTTATGCCCTTAATGCTGCTACGCTTACGCCATCTGTCGGCATGTCAGCGAATCAATCACTGGAATCCATCACCGGTATCAATCACTCGCATCAATCACCTGATGAGAGACCAATCAGCGAACGCATGTTTCCAGGGAGTGGGGGGGGGGAGAGGGGGGGTATTTAAAATAAGTCACTGCCAGGTGAAATTACCAAAAAAAATTTATATAAATAAAAAAAGGTGAGGTTTTTGGCCGAGAGGATTTTAAAGCAGACTGCTCGATTTGTAGCTTATCGGGAAAAGTGAACCACAAACAATTTTTATTTTTGCTTTTTTTTTTTATAGTGTGGGTTAAATAGCAGGTTGGCTTTTAATGACGGGACTTTTTTGGAAGCGAAATAGTCATAGAATTCGGCGACCTTTATCCATGTTTTGGATAATATCCGTTTGGAAGAGCTTTTAAAGACAGTCTCTTGAGCTAAAATTTGAAGGGATGGCATTTTAAAAAGAGAAAGAAAATGGGACGCCCATTAAGTGCATATTAGAGAAGGAGAGTGGGGCGCCCATTCAATGCATATCAGTATGATAAATCCTGAGGTCCCATATGTAATAACCAGTTTCAAATATATCACTGTCGATGTCTTTATGGTGTTATATATATCAGCAGATGTATAAGAAAACGAATTGGATGGTTATGAAATGGAGAAAATATATGCTAAAAAATTTATGACAAATATAAAATCAATGAAATCAGATATGGGTGATTATTAGACAAAATGATCTAATTGAGTATTTCATGTTTGAAGACATACAACATCATACACACACACACACACACGCAAAATTCGAATTCTCAGTTACCATGGGAACCAGTAGCTTATCAAAATTCTATTAAACATACATGGATCAAAACTTCCATTAAAAGTGTTCCAATAGAATTTGCCAAGGCTTAATGGGATAAACATGAAACCCCACAATTTTAAAATGGTCACGTATGGAGTGGAATTGTTAATTATTATTCCTACGGTATAGGTTAATATAGGCACGCGCACATGAGCTGAGAGAGAGAGAGAGAGAGAGAGAGAGAGAGAGAGAGAGAGAGAGAGAGAGAGAGAGAGAGAGAGAGAGAGAGAGGATTTTGCTTGTGGAACAAGATGTTTAATATTCGACAGAAAACCATTGCTTAAAAATCGAGATTGGCCTGCATTCATTGCTGTGTGTGTGTGTGTGTGTGAGAGAGAGAGAGAGAGAGAGAGAGAGAGAGAGAGAGAGAGAGAGAGAGGATTTTGCTCGTGGAACAAGATGCCTAATATTCGACAGAAAACCACTGCTGAAAAAATGGAGACTGGTCTGTATTCATTGCTGAGAGAGAGAGAGAGAGAGAGAGAGAGAGAGAGAGAGAGAGAGAGAGAGAGAGAGAGAGAGAGAGACACGAATTTGCTTGTGGAACAAGCTGCCTCATATTCGACAGAAAACCACTGAAAAATCGAGAGAGAGAGAGAGAGAGAGAGAGAGAGAGAGAGAGAGAGAGAGAGAGAGAGAGAGAGAGAGAGAGACACGGTTCTGCATATGGACCAAACTCCCTCATATTCGACAGCAAAAGCGTTAGCTTATCAATCGAGATTTGTTCCAGTCACCGCCAAATACAATTAAAACACGTCTCAGCGGACACTAACAACTGTAATTTTCAAGCGAATTACGACAACAATGATTAGGAAAGTCGTTATGGTAACAATTTACGATTAATCATCAATTCTCCAATTGACTGTCGACTTCCACTTGCAACAATAACAACAAGAAGTATTCAACGGCAGTTACGCAATCTGCATCGACAGCGCCATCTACTGGGAAACCCCTGAATGACGCTGACTTCCATTGGAATACAAAAAACGCCAAAAAAAAAAAAAAAAAAAAAAAAACGCCAAACTTGACGAAAGGCCGGCAAGGACATCATTCACGGAAGACGTCCGTCCATTCACCATTCCTTCTCCCCATTACAATGCCTCTCTTCGGGCCTCTAGTTGTACGTACGAGGATGAAAAATGGCCCTAAGTTGTCAGGGGCTCCTGCTGGAGAGAGCTCGACCGAACAGAGATGGTGTTTTTGTAGGCTAGATCCGTTTTTTATTGGCTGCATAGAAAACGGAACCCTGGGGCATCTTGCGTTCTATACTCTCGGACAAAAAAAAGTGGGTGACAAATGACAAAATTGAGAATATACAGGGAATTACCATCGCTGTTATCTTCATTTTCAGATTCTGTAACCTTTCTCTCATTGTTTATTTCGTTTCTAAACGAATGGAGGAAAAAAGAGAAGGACGGGAAATGGAAAATAGGAATAATTTTTATTCTCACGGTAAGGACGAACATTTATTCACAATGCTTTGAGCAGCATTTCTCTATAATATCTTTGGCAATCTGTCGTGAATTTCATATTTTTCTCTCGTTACATTAACCTTTACGCATTAAATTTAACTAATAGTATTTATTACCCAGCATCATATCTAGTGTAAATACTAAAAACTGTATTATTATTATTATTATTATTATTATTATTATTATTATTATTATTATTATTATTATTATTATTATTCAGAAGATGAACACTATTCATACGGAACAAACCCACCAAAGAGGTCACTGACTTGAAATTCTAGCTTCCAAAAAATATGGTGTTTATTCGAAAGAAGTAACAGAAGGTATTATTATTATTATTATTATTATTATTATTATTATTATTATTATTATTATTATTATTATTATTATTATTCAGAATACGAACCACATTCATACGGAACAAACCCAACGCAGGAACCACTGACTTGAAATTCAAGCTTCCAAAGAATATTATGGTGTTCCTTACGAAGAAGTAACAGGTAATGGGAAATACAGAAAGAAGAGATTACGTATCAAAAAAAAGGAAAAAATAATAAATAAATAAATAAATAGATGAAAAAAATCTAAATAAATTATTAAAACGCAACGAGAATTGTATTTGGGTATTTATGCATTGCTTCTTCGCTTGAACTTTTGGAGTTGCAAAAAAATGCGAAAATAAAAGGCGATAAACAAAAAATAAAAAAAGAAAATAAAGAAACAACTAATAAACGCACCTTAAGCAAAGCTGACATAAAACAAGCCTTCAATCTGACGAGAGATGGCAAGCATATCATCATCATACTATCATCATCATGAAGAAGTGTGACTCCCGAAGCTTGTCTTAACTGGTTATGTCAATTTGCACGGAGAGAGAGAGAGAGAGAGAGAGAGAGAGAGAGAGAGAGAGAGAGAGAGAGAGAGAGAGAGAGAGAGAGAGAGTGTTTAAGTGGTGGGTACAAAGTGACTCATAATTTGTATATAAAATCATATGCATACGAATACACCTGGAGAGAGAGAGAGAGAGAGAGAGAGAGAGAGAGAGAGAGAGAGAGAGAGAGAGAGAGAGAGAGAGAGAGAGAGAGAGAGAGTTTAAGTGGTGGGTATAAAGTGACTCAAAATTTGTACCAGAGATTATACACACTCACAAATACAGACTGAGAGAGAGAGAGAGAGAGAGAGAGAGAGAGAGAGAGAGAGAGAGAGAGAGAGAGAGAGAGAGAGAATTTTAAAGTGAGGAATATGATCTGGCTCACAAACAAATAACACATACTACAGAGAGAGAGAGAGAGAGAGAGAGAGAGAGAGAGAGAGAGAGAGAGAGAGAGAGAGAGAGCAGAATTACGCTGAAAAAAAATCGGCAATAATAATTAGGGCAAGGACTGAACTCGAAAAGCCAACCCTCATTTGCATATTTAGAGGAATTAAGGTAGGCCTCCACCAAAACGGAATTTTAAATTGCCATAAACCGATTTTCAGGGCATTGATTTCGCCAGTTTTATATGAGAGAGAGAGAGAGAGAGAGAGAGAGAGAGAGAGAGAGAGAGAGAGAGAGAGAGAGAGAGAGAGAGAGAGAGAGAGAGAATTCGGACAATGAGTGCAATAAGAATGGCAAAATCTGAACACACACTTAGCTATCTATTCATATATCTATATTTTCATTTATCTATCTATCTATAGTTGAATAAAAAAATTACGCATATAAAATTAATGAATAACTTTTGTCAAAAATATACAAGCAATTTTTTTTAAATATACAAGATTATAATATATATATATATATATATATATATATATATATATATATATATATATATATATATATATATATATATTTATAAAATATATACTTATATACCAATGCCACAATAACCTACACACCACAGTTATCATTTTACAGTGGATTATGGATAATCGATAATCCATCCGAAATAACGATTATCATTCATGAAAATCAGATAACTGGTGTAAAAATGTACGGAAGCAAACCTGCAGTTATCATTTGCGCATGAATTATCATCAATAATTAAGCGATTATTGGTGCCATAACTTGTGAGAGGATCAATTGGCAGTAGATATTCCCCTTTTGGCATGAGCAACTGGTAAGCAATTGC
>NC_089796.1:3637500-3642500 GCF_040412425.1 Macrobrachium rosenbergii | reverse complement strand
AAAAAATTCTCTTGATTACAAAAACAAAACAAAAAAGCTGAAAAACACTCCAAGGTTGATTACAAAAAACAAAACAAAAAAGCTGAAAAACACTCCAAGGTTGATTACAAAAAACAAAACAAAAAAACTGACAAACACTCCAAGGTTGATTACAAAAAACAAAACAAAAAAACTGAAAAAACACTCCAAGGTTGATTACAAAAAACAAAACAAAAAAGCTGAAAAACACTGAAGGTTGATTACAAAAACAAAAAAAAGCTGAAAACACTTAAGGTTGATTACAAAAACAAAACAAAAAATGAAAAACACTTTGGTTGATTACAAAAACAAAACAAAAAAACTGAAAAAACACTCCAAGGTTTTTACAAAAACAAAACAAAAATTTGAAAAACACTCCATGTTGATTACAAAAACAAAACAAAAAAACTGAAAAACACTCCAAGGTTGATTACAAAAACAAAACAAAAATGTTGGGCAAACACTTAGGTTGATTACAAAAACAAAACAAAAACTGAAAAAATTTTTTATGTTGATTACAAAAACAAAACAAAAAGCTGAAAAAATCGGTTGATTATAAAAACAAAACAAAAAGCTGAAAAACACACTGAATTGATTACAAAAACAAAACAAAAAGCTAAAAACACTTTTGGTTGATTACAAAAACAAAACAAAAAACTGAAAAAAACACTAATTTTGATTTTGCAAAAACAAAACAAAAAAGCTGAAAAAATCCAAGGTTGAAAAAAACAAAACAAAAAAACAAACACTGTTGATTACAAAAACAAAACAAAAACTGAAAAACACTCCAAGGTTGATTACAAAAACAAAAAAAAAACTGAAAAACACTCCAAGGTTGATTACAAAAAAAACAAAACAAAAAAATTAAAAAAAAACAAAACTCAAGGTTGATTACAAACAACAAAACAAAAACTGAAAAACACTGTTGATTACAAAAAACAAAACAAAAAAGCTGAAAACACCTACATTGATTACAAAAACAAAACAAAAAACTGAAAAACACTCTGACGTTGGTTACAAAAACAAAACAAAAACTGAAAAACACTCGGTTGATTACAAAAACAAAACAAAAAGCTGAAAAACACTCCAAGGTTGATTACAAAAAAACAAAACAAAAACTGAAAAAACACTCCAAGTTTGATTACAAAAACAAAACAAAAAACTGACAAACACTCCAAGGTTGATTACAAAAACAAAACAAAAACTACAAACACTCCAATGGATTACAAAAACAAAACAAAAAGCTGAAAAACACTCCAAGGTTGATTACAAAAAACAAAACAAAAAAAACTGACAAACACTGTGTGGTTGATTACAAACAACAAAACAAAAACTGAAAAAAACACTCCAAGGTTGATTACAAAAATAAACAAAAAAGCTGAAAAAGACTCCAAGAGATTACAAAAACAAAACAAAAAGCTGAAAAACACTCCAAGGTTGATTACAAAAATTTACAAAAAAAACTGACAAACACCAGATCTTAAAAAACAAAACAAAAACTGAAAAAACACTCCAAGGTTGGCATTACAAAAACAAAACAAAAAGCTGAAAACACTCCAAGGTGATTACAAAAACAAAACAAAAAAGCTGAAAAACACCCATATTTGATTACAAAAACAAAACAAAAACTGAAAAACACTCCAAGGTTGATTACAAAAACAAAACAAAAAAACTGAAAAACACTCTCTTGATTACAAAAACAAAACAAAAAGCTGAAAAACACTCTCTCTGATTACAAAAACAAAACAAAAAGCTGAAAAACACTCCAAGCGATTACAAAAAACAAAACAAAAAAACTGACAAACACTCCAAGGTTGATTACAAAAACAAAACAAAAACTGAAAAAACACTCCAAGGTTGATTACAAAAACAAAACAAAACGCCAGAAAAACACTCTTGATTACAAAAACAAAACAAAAAAAGCAAAACACTTTTTGTTTTTGAAAAAACAAAACAAAAAAGTGAAAAACACTGAGTTGATTACAAAAACAAAACAAAAACTGAAAAAACTGGTTGATTATCTGTCAAAAAAAAAGCTGAAAAACACTTCAAAATGATTACAAAAAACAAAACAAAAACTGACAAACACTGGCAAAAACAAAACAAAAAAACTGAAAAACACTCCTTGATTACAAAAAAAAACAAAAAATGAAAAACACTCCAAGGTTGATTACAAAAACAAAACAAAAAAACTGAAAAACACTTTCTTGATTCAAAAACAAAACAAAAAAAACTGAAAAAATATTTTCTTGATTACAAAAAAAAAAACAAAAAGCTGAAAAACACTTTCCAAGGTTGATTACAAAAACAAATCAAAAAACTGAAAAACACTTTCAAGGTTGATTACAAAAATAAAACAAAAAAGCTGAAAATATTTCCCTTGATTAAAAAAAAAACAAAAAGCTGAAAAACACTGAAATTACAAAAACAAAACAAAAAATGAAAAAACACTCCAAGGTGTTCAAAAACAAAAAAAAGTAAAACACTAAGGTAATTACAAAAACAAAACAAAAAAACTGAAGACACTCAGTTATTACAAAAAAGAAAAAAAAAAAAGCTAAAACACTTAAATTCAAAAACAAAACAAAAAAACTAAAAAACACTGCAATTAAATTATAAAAACACAAAAAAATTTAAAAACACTCCAAGTTGAATACAAAAACAAAAAAAAACACAAACACCACGGCAAACAAAAACAAAAAAAAACTGAAAAACACTACAACTGTGGTTACAAAAAAAAAAAAAAAATAAAAACACTCCAAGGTTGACTAGTGAAAAAATAGTGTTTTCATTTATGCAAAAAAGGAAAAACTCCCTTTGGTGGAAAAAAAACAGTATTAGTAGTTTTCTCTTAACCAAATTTCAAACGGTTTTCATTTGAGAAAACAAATATACAGGTTAGACTATCAGTGTATTGCAGATTAAAAACAAATACGGGTTTTTTATTTTAACCCATGGCAACACGACTTACGTAATATGCAGTCGCCTTTGTTGAATATATATATATATATATATATATATATATATATATATAGGCTGATATCTGCATGATATTTAATACTTGAAATCAAATATGCAAGTTTTTGCAATCATAACCTGGAATTCATTATTCTTCTGTGACAGTTAGCCAGTTTTATTTGGTTGTTAAAGTCCGGATATATATATCTTATATCAATATTGTATGTATACAAGTCTCTTTCTCTCTCTCTCTCTCTCTCTATCTCTTTACTCTCTCTACATCTTTAATTGTCTTGGAAAACCTCCACCAAGTCTTCTTTCCCAAAAAGAGAGAGAGAGAGAGAGAAGAGAGAGAGAGAGAGAGAAACAACTCTCTCTGACAAGCACTCCAACGCTCTTTTCAAGACTTGTCATTCTGCTCTCTTTAAACCTCTCTTCCGGGCTTTCTGCCCTCTGACAAAGATTTGTCTCAGAGACTCTCTCTATCCCTCTCCACTACCAAAATTTAGGCTTGGATAATGGGGGGGTTTCATTGACATTTACCCTCAGCAACTCTCGCTCTTTGAATTGCTCTTCTTTCGGTTTTATATTTATATTTTTTTATATATATTTTTTTATAATTTATCTTTATGTTAGTTTATATATATTTTGAAATAATCATGTACATATATATTTTTTTACACATGCATTAGGATTTTGACATAATCGTATCTAATATATTTTTTATGATGTACAAGATTAGCTGTTGAAATATATCGTTAATATATTTTTTTATGATAATACTCACAAATGAATTTGAATAATTCAAAATTGTATTTTTCTTTTGGTTTCAAAATAAATTTTAATATTCCCAGCTAATTATTCAATAATGCACAACTTTAAATGACTTTTACAAAATCGTTATGATTCAATTTCTTTATGACAAAAAAATTTTGACAATGAGACTGTAGTATTCATCACTGTTCACTAAGGACCCCGTATCTAAATCTCTCTCTCTCTCTCTCTACATCTCTCATACATACATCTCTCTCATATACATACATAATACAACATAGACAAAGATGAAATCTGCCCATTCAATCTTTATAGAGAGAAGTTTGATGCAGAAATGCGAGAGTAAA
This sequence comes from Macrobrachium rosenbergii, assembly GCF_040412425.1. Taxonomy (NCBI): domain Eukaryota; kingdom Metazoa; phylum Arthropoda; class Malacostraca; order Decapoda; family Palaemonidae; genus Macrobrachium; species Macrobrachium rosenbergii. The sequence goes on along the minus strand of NC_089796.1, from coordinate 3,638,403 downwards.
CTTCCTATCCTGGGTTTCCCTTCTTTACCCCGAATCATAAAAGGCACTGCCCGAGAGCAATATGGACCTCAATAGTGACATTTTGGCTTTGACCCAACTTCATCTTTTACCTAAACGATGGAATCAGTCCAAAAAAGGTTAGAGACAAAAGTAACTAGAGAGATAATTCTGTCGAGAGAACTAGCTGTGGATAATATATGTTTGTTTTATTGTATACTTTATTTCATTTTTACCTGTTTATTTATTTATTAATTTGTTAACTTATTTTTCTTTTCTAATACCCGATCTCTTTTTTTGTTTATGTTACCTTGTGTTACTTATTTCAAATGAACGCCATAATATTCTTTGGCGCCAGATCTTGAATTTCAATTCAGTGGCCCCTTCAAAATACGGATAATAATAATAATAATAATAATCCATAATAAACCCCATAATATGACCCTAATAATAATCGTGTCCCCATGGCCTCTCTCTCTCTTGTTCCATTTGCATCCTAAAGGTTTATCTTCTGAATAATAATAATAATAATAATAATTCTAATCATCAAACAATCAATTAATAATTTGTAATAATAATAATAATAATAAGTTATCAGGTGGCCCCTTTGAGAGAGAACTAGTTCCATATGAATAAACTTCATCTTCTTTATAAATAATAATAAAACTAAAAATAATAATAATAATAATAAAAATAATTTCTCGAATAAAACATCACTAAAAATTATGATTCATAAAAATCAGTGTTGGATAAATAAAAATCATTCCATCTTTTTATTTTTCATGAACATTTTATTTTCTTGATTCATGAACTAGAAATTTTTCTGTTTCATTTATTTTTTTTTAATGCTGTATTTTTTCTTGATACATATATAAATCACGTGAAAATCATACACTTTTATATTGA
>NC_089796.1:3627500-3632500 GCF_040412425.1 Macrobrachium rosenbergii | reverse complement strand
CTCTCTCTCTCTCCTTTTGTTCCCAAAAAGCTCTCTCTCTCTCTCTCTCTCTCTCTCTCTCTCTCTCCGTTTGTTCCAAAAAGCGCGCTCTCTCTCTCTCTCTCTTTCTCTCTCTCTCTCTCTCTCGTTTGTTCACAAAAGCGCTCACTCTCTCTCCCTCCGTTTGTTCCCAAAAAGCTCTCTCTCTCCTTCTCTCCGTTTGTTCCCAAAAAGTACTTTCTCTCTCTCTCTCTCTCTCTCTCTCTGTCAGGTGCCTTCGAAGAGAGGAACACTGCATACGCATTTCCAAGATGTTTAAAAGAAGAATATTGGGTGATATTTTATCATTTCTCTAATCATGGAGAGAGCTAAACATTTAGATATCTTTGAAAAAATCCCTAACTATTTCAGGCCTTATTCAAATTACTCATATTTTGTAATTTTTAAAATCGTGACCATTTGGTCAAGTTTTATGAATCTTATAATAATAAAAATCCATAGAAACTGTTATTTTCAGAAATATAAAACAAAAAACACAAAATATCTATTTGATTCATGTAGTTAAAGTAAAAAATGAGCCGTAGTTTTTTTCAGCGCAATCGAGTTTTCTGTACAGCCGCTACAGCGTATAATCAAGGCCACCGAAAATAGATCTATCTTACGGTGGTCTCGGTATAATGCTGTATGAGCTGGGCCCATGAAACTTTAACCACGGTCCGGTAGTGGTCTGTCCTATAACGTTGCCAGAAGTACGATCATGGCTAACATTAACCTTAAAGAAAATAAAAACTACCGAGGCTAGACGGCTGCAATTTGGGATGTTTGATGTTTGGAGGTTGGATGATCAACATACCAATTTGCAGCCCTCTAGCCTCAGTAGTTTTTAAGATCTGAGGACGAACAGAAAAAAGTGCGCACGGACAGACAAAGCCAACACAATAGTTTTCTTTTACAGAAAACTAAACGGAAGGTAAACACTTATAAAATAATTAACCACTTAATGAAGCAAGAAATTAATCAACATATCGTTTCACTGCATTTAATTTGTAGACAAAAACCATGTCGGGATTACTGAACAGAGATAAAATCCAAGCCCATTCAAAACAGCTTGTACAATCTCGCATTCACCTTGACAAACCCCTTTCAGACGATAATGGATTCCAATCTCTTTTTTATCTATTTTTTTTTTTGCATACTAGACGATAATGTCATGCAAAGACTAATGGAAATACAGTTCAATGAAATGACTTCTGGACTGAGCTTTTTTTTTTAATTCAAGTTAATTCACAAGTTTTTTTTTGTGTTGAAATGCACATGGAAATTGAATCGTATTTATTGAGAGAAAATATTGTTATTCACGTAATATTGTCTGTAATGACTTCAATGTCATGCAAAATATATATGAAATATTATTATTATTATTATTATTATTATTATTATTATTATTATTATTCAAGAAGATGAACCCTATTCATATGGAACAAGCCTAGAGGGGCCATTGACTCAAAATTCAGGCTTCCAAAGAATATTATTATTATTATTATTATTATTATTATTATTATTATTATTATTATTATTTATTATTATTATTATTATTCAGAAGATGAACCATATTCATATGGAATAAGCCTAAAGGGGCCATTGACTTGAAATTCAAGCTTCCAAAGAATATTATGATGCCCATTTGAAAGAAGTTACAGAAAATAATAGGAAATACAGAAAGAATAAATCAGTTATTATAAAAAAATTAATCAAATTAACAAATAAATAGATAAAAACGTAAGTAAATTACAAAAGAAAATTTTAAAATACAATTAAAAAAATATGAATTATTTGTTAGGAGGAACAACCTCCAGGTTTACAAATTCATTTTAAGCATAGATAACATTTAACAGACCAATTCTTACAAGTAAACCGATATAGTAAAGACCACAGTCGTAAGATCTTAAGGTACGGAAAAATTTTTTTAAGAATGATAGCTCACGTCGAGATCAAATTACTACCATCTTTCTTGCCTCGCAATTCCCAAAGAATTATTTTCACTCCTTCAAAGATTTGGAAAGATTTTTTGTCTTGTGATTACTGGTCACTGATGGGCTGATGAATGATAATAGCCGACCTATTCTTTGTTAAGTTTAACTGTTTAATATTGAGGTAATTTCACCAGGGCTGAATTCACCTTCTTGTATACATCACCTTTATATTCATTTATTTTATTGCCTGCTTGGTCTGGCATCGTTATTCTATACATTACTATTCTATAATAATAATAAATAATAATAATAATAATAATAATAATAATAATTAATTAATAATAATAATTAATAATTATTATTATTATTATTCAGAGGATGAACCTTCTTCATATGGAACTAGCTCACAAGGTCCACTGACCCGAAATTCAAGCTTCCAAAGGATTTGCGAAGGAAAGAGAAAGATTAAAAGGCTCAGAAAACCTAAAAGAAGGCTTAAGGATTTGGGAAACACTGAGGAGGGCTAAAGGATTGATGAAACACAGAGCCAGGTTAAAGGATTCAGCTAAAAATGATTTTGAAAATATAAAACTGTGTTAGAAACCATTAATAAATAAAATGCCAGCTACCTATTAAAACTGGTTTTTATTTTAATACTTGAACAGTAATTATAATCAAGATTCTAATGTAAGTTCAGATAAAAAGATCTTATGTTTACCAAAGTCCTAACTAATTACTTAAACAGGTATTTAAAAAGAGAATTAGATAGAAATTACTTAAAAGAGTAACTGGGACTCAAATCGACTTGCACCCATTCAAACCAAATTTCACAAACAAACTGAAAGGCTTAAAAAAACTAACAAATAAGCACAAACAATGAAAGTTTTCGTTCATAATCTGGACTCACCGAGATGAAAAAAAACACAACAAAACAAAAAAACAACATCGGATTCCCACAAACTTTACGCCATAACCATAAATTCTGAAATCTTTTTTAACAGCTTTTTATTCCTCAGGCCATAATCCCATTACTTGATTCCTAGTCGCTGTGTTTAAATCCCCCACTTTATAGGAATTCTTTGTTCTAGGGAAACTTTCCTCCTCCGAGTCAAGAGAGAAATTCTTAGTTTTTTTTCTTCAGTGAGAAATGAAGAGACTTCGTGTTTTTTTAAATCGTTTATTATCAAACTTTTCAGTAATTCTCGATACTTTTCAAATTGTCTAATGTTATCAAACTAAACTCGGCCTATGCTAGGCATATCAAACACGATCTGTACGAGGTTACCAGACCATTAAAAATGTACAGGATTCATACGAGTATACCCGACCGTCAAAATGTTACCGGGATTTTTCAAGGATATCGGTCCTACATAAATATACTAGGCTTTTTCAAGGATACCAATCCTATATGAGGATACAGGGCATGAGGATACCGGTTTTTTTAAGGATACCAATCCTAAATTAGGATACCGGGATTTTTTAAGGATACCAATCCTAAATTAGGATACCGGGCTTTTTCAAGGATACCAGAGTTTTTGAAGGATACTCATCCTACAAGAGGATACCGTGGCTTTTTCAAGGATACCAATCTTACGTGAGGACACAAGGGTACTAATCCTACATAAGGATACCGGGCTTTTTTTTAAGGATACCAATCCTTCAAGAGGGTGCCGGGCTTTTTCAAGGATACCATCCCTACATGAGGATACCTGGCATTTTATGGATACCAATCCTAAATGAGGACACAAGGGTACTAATCCTACATAAGGATACCGGGCTTTTTCAAAGATACCAATCCTACGTGAAGATACCGGGCTCTTTCGAGGATACCAATCTTACATGAGGATACCGGGCTTTTTCGAGGATCCCAATCCTATGTAAGGATAACGGGCTTTTTCGAGGATGCCAATTCTATAATGGATACCGGGATTTTTCAAGGATCCCAATCCTACGTAAAGATACCGGGCTTTTTCAAGGATACCAAACCTACATGAGGATACCGGGCTTTTTCAAGGATCCCAATCCTATGTAAGGATACCGGGTTTTTTCAAGGATCCCAATCCTATGTAAGGATACCGGGCTTTTTCAAGGATACCAAACCTATATAAGGATACCGGGCCTTTTCAAGGATACCAACCCTACGTTTACGAGGAGCAAGGACTTCAAGCAGGATACCCTACCTACCCAAGAATACCTGACCTTCACGAGAATATCAGGATACCAGGATACCAATCCTTTTCAAGGATACCAGACCCTTACGAGATTGACTGACCTTCATAAGAATACCACCAACTTTTTAAGACGATACCGGACCATCACAAATGGGATACCAGATCCTTTACAGGGATACCAAAAGTACACGAGGATACCAGGCATATATTAGGGTCATATTAGGTCACTATAGGCGAATTTCTTATTAGTTTCTCTGGGTAAGAAGTGACTTAAGCATTTGTTCTCTATAATACCGGAATATAGTTGATAGGGATAGTTTCATGTATCTACTATCGAAATGAGTCTAGCCAAAAGCGATTCAGTGATGCAGTTAAAGAGAAAATTAATATTATATTTAATATTTGCTTTTATTTTGCAGGGATAAATTCGCTCAAATATGATTCCCAAAACTCAAAAATGAAAATTCTGACTAACAAACTCACGCTTCATAATGAATATTTTGAATCATCGACCATACGCTGTGATTCCTCAAATAAAACAACTAATTCATCATAATATTATTTACGTTTATTTTGGTGGGGATATTCGCTCAAAACTGAATCCCAAAACTCAAAAAAGAAAATTCTGACTCGAAAAAAACTCATTCTTTATCAGGAATATTTTGAATCAGCAACTGTAGGCTGTGATTCATCCAAAGTCAGCTAAAAATTCATCATAATGAATTGCTGAATCTTTCTGTAAAGTTACTTCAAAACTAAAATAAAGATATCATCACTGCGGGGGTCTCCTGCCAAACTCAAATCACATTATAACTTTTAAATTCAGGAGATATTTTCCCACTTCACAGGAGAGCCTCACACCAGCCTTCAATAACTA
>NC_089796.1:3580000-3625000 GCF_040412425.1 Macrobrachium rosenbergii | reverse complement strand
AAGCGCTGTTCGGGATTACCATCAAGTCGTCAACTTGTGTTCAACATGTTTGTGATATGTATGCGACAAGTTTCCGACATGTTTTACTGCAGAGTGGACAAACCTTAATATATCTTACATCCTACTGAAGGAATAGGTAGATAATTGCATTTATGGGATACTGGTAAAAATGGAGAATTCTGTCGTCGGATGAAGCTAGTTTCTTGTATATGAATCGACAAGAAATCAGATTTATACTGTATACATTATGTATGTCTGACATGTATTGACTTCCAGACAGCAAAAACTGATGCATTATTGATACATAATTCAACAGCCACTTAAATCGAAGTATCAGAGATGCTAGGAAGCTTAAATATGTTATATTCAGACGAAGGTAAAAAGCTTTGCAATAAGAATGAAAGTTCATTTAGTCTTTGCTCTTTAACGAGTGAGACTAGCGTTGTCTTGACATTTGGTTAAAAAAAAATTTTTAATCCATCACAAACAATATATTTCATTCGTTATTTCAACCTTGTTTGCATCTTTAAATAACATCTAACCATCGTTAAAAACGAAAATGTAATCTAGAATTATTTATTTCCACCAAAATCCTAACAATGGTAAAAACAAGATCGTCAGTCACCCAAAACAATATAACACCAAAATCCAACATAGAGTTCCTAGTCCACATTTGAACCAACTCACGCACGTATGAACTTCATTGCATATGGGGTATTTGGATTACGTTGTTTCTACATTATAACAAAATACGATCGTTACACACACAGCGTGTAATTCCTAGGCCATAACACAGACAGCGTGTGATTTCCTAGGCCTATCGAGCAAGTTCAAAATCTAAGTCACTAGGCTAACTCAGAGATGGGGAAAGTTCACTATTTTCGCGAGGCGTCTGGTAAACCCTCCTTCCATTTCCAGGGCCCCCCCCCCAACCCATTCCAGGGGGGGATGGGAAAGGTTGTACAACCCCACCCCCCCCACACACACAAGGCCAAAGCTATATGTTCCAAACTCCAACCCGACTCTTTCCCGAAAAAAATAGATTAAGTTAGGTGATATAGGGTTAAGCAAGCGATTCCCTGACGGTGTTCGTGGGCCAAGGTCAGGTCCAGATATCTTCCAAAACGGCCTATTTGCCAAACAAGGTCAGGCATTGAAGACAGCCTCCGAAAAAAAAGTAAAAAAATGTGTTCTTCTTTATAAGAAAGAAAAATAAAGCTGGTGTACGAGGCGGAACTTTGCCAAATAACTTCGGCAGAAGATTTTCTAAAAAGATATCACTAAATATTTCAAGTTTTTTCTTATTATTTTTTACGAGTGAATCGGAAGACAATTAGTCTGAAACTGAGAATAATGTTTTCCATAGGATATGAAGGTTTTGTATATGTGTATGTGTATATAGATATATATATATATATATATATATATATATATATATATATATATATATATATATATATATATATATATATATAATTTATAAATATATATATATATGTGTGTGTGTGTGTGTGTGTGTGTGTGTGTGTGTGTGTGTGTGTGTGTGTGTGTGAAAGAATGCAAAAGCACGTTATCAAGATAAAATAAACTGAACTACTGGAAAAATCCCCTTCTTCCCCGATCACCTGCCGAAAAATATATATAAAAAAAATATCTATACCCCGCTCCCGCAGAATCTGAATGTGAGAACATAAAAAGAAAAAGAAAAAAAAAGAGAAGAGAAAATAGAAAAAATGAGAGAAAACACTTTATGAAATACGTCTCTCTCTGTTATTCTCTCCTTTGTCAACAATAGGGAACCTCTCTCACTGAGAAGTAGCAAAAGCGGTTCCACGTGTCTTATATCCGGGATTCCTCTTCCGTCTTTTTATTATCTCTCTTTTTTTATCCCTTCCCCCATTCCCCCTTTCCCCACCCTTTTTCTATTTTTGGCAGGGGGGCCTTTTGGAAAAGAATGTGAAATGGGGCCATTTTCATACCTCCGCACCGAAGGATTTTATTGAGGGAAGGATATTCCATTCTTTAAAAAAAAAAAAAGTGTATTCTATTGCAATGCGTTCTAGGAAATAGTTCCGGGGTGGGGGGTGTGGGGGTTGGGGGGTGGGAGAGGTTTTGCAACGACTGTGGTATCTCATGTTTATTTACATTCATTTTTTTTTTCTATTTTTGTGTCAGACCAATACCTGTACCAGTCAGGAATACGGGCGGTTTATCAAGAAGAATCGAAAATATAACAATGGGTTGCTTTCTTTACTTTTTCTTTTATTTTCTCTCTATTTTCTTTTATCGTCAGCGTCTTCTTCATCCCCATCTACCGGTTTATTTATTCAGGTAACCAGAAGTTCAATGGTTTACTTTCTTTATTATTTCCCTTTATTTTCTCTCCATTCTTTTTTACTGTCAGCATCTTCTTCATCTCCATCTTCTGGGGTCTTTCTTCAGGTAACCAGAGGTTCAGTGGGTCCCTTTTCTTCCCGCTTTCTTTTTTATTCTCTCTATTCTCTTTTTTTCTCACGTCTTCTTCATCTCCATCATCTGGTTCCTCTCTTCAGGTAACCAGAAGTTCAATGGTTTTCTGTTTTGGTTTTTTATTTTATTTTCTCTCTATTCTCTTTTATTGTCGGCATCTACTTCACTTCCATCATCTGGCTTCTTTCTTGAGATAACCAGAAGTTCAGTGGGTTGCTTTTCTTGCCATTTTCCCTTAATTTTCTCTCTATTCCCATTTATCGTCAGCATTTTCTTCGTCCCCATCTTCTCGGTCTCTCTCTTTAAGTAACAGGAAGTTCAATGGTTTGCTTTCTTTGATTTATTCTTTTATTTTTCTCTCTATTCCCTTTCGTCATCAGCATTTTCTTTATCTCCTTCTTCTGTTTGCTCTCTTCAAGCAGCCAGAAGTTTCATCTCGTCTGTGTCACCTACTGTAAGGAACTCAGGTATCTTCTATGAGAAATAGCAAGGAATGTTTTGCAATAATAATTAAAACTCTTTGGATTATGGATGACGGATGTAAATGTCATCCGAATGAATCAAAAATAAAATTTTAATTCGATTTTTTATACCTTATAAAACCATATTTCTCTCTCTCTCTCTCTCTCTCTCTCTCTCTCTCTATACCATAGAATATCTTGTAGAAAAAATCTTATTCCTTTATTTTTCGTAATTATGAATTTATTTTGTATATTTTGAAGTAAGTCTCTCTCTCTCTCTCTCTCTCTCTCTCTCTCTCTCTCTCTCTCTCTCTCTCTGATACGTATTCTTTAGATTCCACGTCACTATGCTTTGCATGTAAAAAATATCCATATATAAAATTTTTTCCATAATCATACGCATTTTTTTCTACGTGAGTTTATACAATAAACACATGTACATATCATTATTTATGAAATAAACATACTTAACAAATTATAAATTTTGCTATAATAAACGAATGTACTTGCTTTCATAAATATATATTTAACCAAACAAAAACAAAAAAATCACCAATTTTAAAAAATCCGGAGCTTTCAAGAACATTCTGACAAATTAAGAAAATGCTTGAACGAAACATAAATATATGTGCAATATATATTCAGTAATATCGTCATAATTAGATATTACGAATTTCTGAAAATCTTTTTTGCAAAATGAATAATTTGGAATTAAAATTTTTCGCAAACGAAACATCATTTATTGAAACTTCCACTAACTTTTTTTGTACCTTCAATAATCGCAGAATAATGTCATGTTTTATGAAAGCGCTGTGAAAGGTCTTATATAAATCATTACGATAATAGCTGGTATTAATATTCTATTACTATATAATTACTACGAGGCTCAGCTTCTGAAAAATTAATGATGGCATAAAAAGCTCTGATAAATACACAAGTTAATTCCACTGTTTATAGTATAAACATATGTACAAGAAGTACACGTGTTTAAGTAAAAAATTTCAAATATGATTCTCTTACGTGTAAAGGCTTAGAGAGAGAGAGAGAGAGAGAGAGAGAGAGAGAGAGAGAGAGAGAGAGAGAGAGAGAATCTTCATTATATGAATTGCTTTGATGGCAGAGAGTCATATTCCTATGAATATGATGAAATTTCAAGCCAAAAAATGTTTTCAGAGATATAACTATTGTTTAGGCTTTGTTAAAAATGACTAAAAATAAATAATTCCCTTGAATTACATATATATATATATATATATATATATATATATATATATATATATATATATATATATATATATATTGTAAATATAATTGAAATATAAGACTAAATATGGTCTTTTTGACTTATAATGACATATAAAGCCACGTCATTGTATGACAACAAAACTGAGTAAACAGAAATTTCAGTCTTCATACTAACCTATGTTTTTGTGAAAACAGTATCGTCATTATCATAATCATATTTTAATGTCATTATCATCATCATAATTCTATGTCATTATCATAAACAAAAATGCATTATTCTACTGCCGTCATTATCACCATTATCAAACCCTGAAATCATACAATGAACAAGTTCTCCTGAAACCGTCGCTATCATCATCATCATTATCGATATAATGACGTTAAGATATCACATCATGGATGGCCAAAATAAAAAGAAAAATATATACCTCTTAACGTTATTTGAAAAAGATTTACTATCATCATCATCATCATTTATCGATATAATGACCTGAGAAGATATCGCATTCCAGAAGACATCATCATCCTCTTCATCATTATCGTTGTAATGAAGATATCGCATTTTAGAAGATTCGTACCATCATCATCTTCAATATAATGACTTGGAAAGATATCGCATTGTAGAAGATCCTTACCATCATCATCATTATCGATATAATGGCTTGGAAAGATATCGCATTTAAGAAGACCGTTAACATCATCATCATAATCATTATCGATATAATGAATATACATTGCATTTTAGAAAGCCCACAAAATTAAAGCAAGAAATATTCCACTTAACGTTCATTTGAAAACATTTACCATCATCATCATCATTATCGATATAATGACCTGAAAAGATATCGCGCTTTAGAAAGCTCAAAAAAAAAAGAAAGCAAAAATACGCCACTTAACATTCATTTTAAAACATTTACCAACATCATCATTATAATCATTATCGATATAATGACCTGAGAAGATATCGCGTTTTAGAAGGTCAAACAAAAAGCGAAAAACTTATACCATTTAATATCTTTTTGAAACAATTACCACCATCATCATTATATCACAATAGTCATCATTATCGATACAATGACCTGAAAAGGTGTCGCATTATAGAAGCCTGCCCCCAGAAAGAAAACAAGTAAAAAATGCGACGAAGTTTCTCCGGCGCGATCGAGTTTTCTGTACAGCCGCGACAGTTTATAATCAAGGCCACCGAAAATAGATCGAGCATTCAATGGTCTCGGTATAATGCAATGTTGTATGAGCCGCGGCCCATGAAACTTTAACCGCTGCCCGGTGGTGGCCTATCTTATATCGTTGCCAGAAGCACGATCATGGTTAACTTTAGCCTTAAATAAAATAAAAACTTCTGAGGCTAGAGGGCTGCAATTTGGTATGTTTGATGACTGGAGGGTGGATGATCAACATCTTAATTTGCAGCCCTCTAGCCTCAGTAGCTTTTAAGATCTGAGGGCGGACAGAAAAAGTGCGGACAGAATAAAGTGCGGACGGACAGGCAAAGCCGGCACAATAGTTTTCTTTTATAGAAAACTAAAATCTATACAATTAATGGCATATATATATATATGTATATATATATATATATATATATATATATATATATATATATATATATATATATATATATATAAAACCTCTGAGTCATTCATAACAGCTAATGAACAATAACAAGCGTAATAGCTTCAAATGCCTGTACATCCTTTATTCGGCTACAAAATTATCCTCTCCCTTCATTTGGCATTCATGTAATCCTACATAATGGCTCTATGCTAATTTGTAATATATATTTTTTTTGTAATACTTTTTCCTTTTTGTATCGAGAGCTGCTGAACGATACGTGTTTACATGCGCGTCTATAATTCACAACACATGAATTATTAAACAGAGCGAATTGTATTGCACTGTCATGGAGCTAATAACAGGCTCGGTTATTAAGGGGTTCACAGGCGCGAGCTCTCTCTCTCTCTCTCTCTCTCTCTCTCTCTCTCTCTCTCTCTCTCATTCTTCATCTTACAGTAAGTAAAAAATTTTGGGTACGGTGGGAAAAATTTATATATTCATTTATATTTCTTACATTCAAAGGCTAAGCATGAAAACTTTTCTCTCTCTCTCTCTCTCTCTCTCTCTCTCTCTCTCTCTCTCTCTCTCTCTCTCTCTCTCTCTCTCTCCATTAAGATATCTACATTTCAGCTTAGGATATTATACGAATAAATGAATAAATTGGACAAATTAGTTGACAAAATACCTTCATCAATGACACATCAAATTTAGAGAATTCTCTGCATATTATTCTCTCTCTCTCTCTCTCTCTCTCTCTCTCTCTCTCTCTCTCTCTCTCTCTCTGTCCATCACCAATCCGCCACGTAATAAAATAAAGAAGGAGACCGACAAAAAAATAAATGATAAGAAAACACTTGACAAAGCAAAAAAATGAAAAAAGTACTATAACAAATAAAGTATAAAACGATAAAGTAAAGTAAACGAGGTAAAAAATTGAGCCGAAGTTTCTTCGGCGCAATCGAGTTTTCTGTACAGCCGCGACAGCGTATTAATCAAGGCCACCGAAAATAGATCTATCTTTCGGTGTTCTCGGTATAATGCTGTAAGAGCCGCGGCCCATGAAACTTTAACCGCAGCCAGAAGCACGATTATGGCTAACTTTAACCTTAAATAAAATAAAAACTACTGGGGATAGAGGACTGCAATTTGGTATGGTTGATGACTGGAGGGTGGATGATCAACATACCAATTTGCAGCCCTCTAGCCTCAGTAGTGTTTAAGATCAGAGGGCGGACAGACAAAGACGGCACAATAGCTTTCTTTACAGAAAACTAAAAAAGAAGAAAAAAAAAGTGACGTTTCAAAAAGAAGAGAAACGATAAACGCGGTGCGCCCAACAGGGCTTCACATCCGAAAGATCCTATTGTAGTGTCCTGAAGGAACAGAATTACACGTCGGCTGCATCCGGGTGCGGGGATGGGGGCGGGTTGGGGGTGGGGGTGGAAGACGTCCGAATTCACATACTCAGCCCGGCATCTTCGAGTCAATACGATGCAGATTTCTCGTCATTCAGGGGATGAGTGAATGGGGGGGAGGGGAAGAAGGGGGTGGTCCTTTTCATCCCCAGCTAACACCCCCTACCCCTGACACCCCAATATTCCGTGGATCTAGAAAGCTGATATGTGGCAGTGTTATGAATCTCGATGCGAGAATGTGCATATCGTGCGTTTTGCAATGCACGATATATATATGTATACATATACATGTGCATATATATATATATATATATACATATATATGTATGTGTATATATAATGTATATATATACATATATATGCATGTATGTATGTATGTACATATGTATGTATGCATGCATATATATATGTATATATTACATATATATGTATATATATTTTATAAATATATATATATATATATATATATATATATATATATATATATATATATATATATATATATATATGTATATATATATATATATATATATATATATATATATATGTGTGTGTACACATGCGTGTATAATTTCTTTTGCATGTGCAAATAAATAATCACAAGTATATACAGGACAGATATATATATATACCTAGAGTACCTACCATATTCTTCATTTAATTGTTACTTCTACGGGCGAACCTTGCAAGGCACTTACGCTATCTATGAGACGGTTATTAAACACTCACAATTATCTCATATTATTATTATTATTATTATTCAGAAGATAAACTCCTATTCATATGGAACAAGCCCACCACAGGGGCCACTGACTTGAAATTCAAGCTTCCAAAGAATAATATGGTGTTCATTTGTAATAAGTTACAGGAGATAAAAGGAAATACAGAGAGAGAGAGAGAGAGAGAGAGAGAGAGAGAGAGAGAGAGAGAGAGAGAATGGATGTAAATGCAACATGGCGTCAGCGATGTAAATATTCTAGTAAATATTCTAAACCCGCTATTTCCGCGGTATTAATTATACTCCCTCCTGACAGAATTTGGGAACTTCAATTCTTCAAGGCCCGTTTCAAGATGGACGTAAGAACGTCCGGTTATTAAAGTCATATACTAAAGTCATATATACCTTCCTTTTTATCTATTTAATTTTTTTAAAGCCTAGAAATCGAGTCGGGACGAACTTTCAGCATCCGAATTGAGAGAGTTGGGTCAGGTGCTTCCTGTCGGAAACTTTGATGAGATTCGCGTCTAGGCTGATATCCCCCCCCCCCCTACCCTCCCCAAAGAATATTGGCTGTAAATTGATTTAAAATCTCTCTCTCTCTCTCTCTCTCTCTCTCTCTCTCTCTCTCTCTCTCTCTCTCTCTCTCCCCAAGCTCTTCAGTAACACCGAATCATTAACATGAGATGATTAAAAAGAAATTCCTGCCGCCATTAATTCAAGCAGAACAAAAATAAACATTCCTAATATGTACATAAATATATGTAATATATATATGTATGTATATATATTTATATGTGTATATTTATACATCTGTATATATACATATCTATGCATATATATTATACATATATATATATAAATATATTATATATATATATATATATATATATATATATATATATATATATATATATATATATATATATATATTTCCCATATAAATGTCAAACAGTACTAAATCAAAACAGTACTAAATCTCGAAGCCAAACTTAGTACAGTCTATAAAACCTAGCCTAGCTATACAGTAACTGTCAGCTGAACTGTCCATCGTGGAGAGAGGTGTGTGTAAGGCATCGATATATATTCCCAGGTCGGCGACCTTATGACCTAGAAAACCGCCGCTGGGGGAATTCTAAAGCAATAAACATGCACAGTCGTATGTCTCTCCCTCACAAAGATGGATCAGTTCTCTACAGATGTACGAAGACTTATACACAACTGGGGTTGTTTAAAAAAGGTGGGGACCGTTCTCTTGTAAGGGAATTCATGAAGGTGCTTCTTTCTGTCATGAAGAAATTAGGTTTTTTTTTCAGGTTCGTCTCAGGGAATTCATATAGGCCATCACTAGGCCTATATAACTGCTTTTAGTTGTCAGTTATAGACGGAAGTGCGCCTTTCAACCTTAACCTACAGGAAGGTTCGAAATCGTTAATTTATCTTTTATTTGAATTTTTCTATGTTGGACATTCCTATAGGCCCTTGTTAGACCTATAGGACAGTCTTTATTTGTCAGTTACAAACGGAAGTAGAGTATTCAACATCAGCCTACAGGAAGGTTAGAAAGCGCTGATTCATTTTTTTTTTTTTAGGTTCTGCTATGGACATTCCTATAGGTTCTCATTAGGCCTATAAGACTGCTTTTATTTGTTAGTTACTATAGGCCTACTAGGCCTATAGAACTGCATTTATTTTTCAGTTATAACCGGAAGTACAGCATTCAACGTCAGTCCACTAGGCCTATAGAACCACTTTTATTTGTTAGTTACAACCTAAAGTACTGCAGTCAACCTCAGCCTACTAGGCCTATAGAACCGATTTTATTTGCCATTTACAGAGGGAAGTACACCATTCAGTAAAACATTCAACATCAGCCTACTAGGCCTACAGTGCCGCTCTTATTTGTCAGTTACAGAAGGAAGTACAGCATTAAACGTCAGCCTACTAGACCTATAGAACCGCATTTATTTGCCAGTTACAGAAGGAAGTACAGCATTAACGTCAGCCTACTAGACCTATAGAATCATTTACGTTACAGAAGGAAGTACCATTCAACGTCAGGACTATAGAACCGCATTTGCTTGTCAGTTACAGACGGAAGTACAGCATTAACGTCAGCCTACTAGACCTATAGAACCGTATTTATTTGTCAGTTACGAAAGGAAGTACAGCATTCAACGTCAGCCTACTAGGCCTATAAAACCGCATTTACTTGTCAGTTACAGACGGAAGTACAGCATTAACGTCAGCCTACTAGACCTATAGAACCGCATTTATTTGTCAGTTACGAAAGGAAGTATAGCATTCAACGTCAGCCTACTAGGCCTATAAAACCGCATTTACTTGTCAGCTACAGACGGAAGAATACCAATCAATCTCAGCTTACTAGGCCTAAAAAACTGCTTTTATCTGCCAGTTACAGCCGGAAGAACACCAATCAACCTAAGCCTACAGGAAGGTTAGATAGTGACCTCCAGTTACGCTTCATACGAGCCGAAACTTCCAGTAAACTGTAATCGATGCACAGATAGAGGAACAGGAAGGTAGTGGTTAGGGGAGGGGGATTTGTATAGTGGAGGGGGTGTAGGTAGGGGGTAAGGGGGCTGTCAAACCGCACTGCGGTTGACCTTACAAAATCGCTCTTAATTAGAACAAAAAAAAAAAAACTCTCCAATTCAGAGATGTTTTCACCTTATTACATAATCTTTCTGTCCTAACTCAAGTATGACATGCTATGAGGAACTTCAGAGATGCCAATTTTCGCAATGATTTTGACATCACTGGGTGACTTCGCGAGACGTCTGGCGATTTTCACGGGATACTTCCGGTTTTCAGCATAATATAACATATTAATTTCATATTTCAAGTTTATTCCATTTATAAAGTTCATTACAAATGAGGGTTTCAGTGATGTCAGTTCAGAAGCGACTTTGACATCATTGAGTGACTTCGCGAAATGTCTGAAAATTTTCAGGGAATACTTTCGGTTTTCAGTGCAGTTCAAAACATTAATTTAATATAGTTAGTTTGGTAATTCCTTTTATAACATTAATCACAAATGAGAAAGCCATTTTCAACTTTGATGTTCACTGGAATAAATAAAAAAAATTGTTGGAGATTTTTCAGAACCATTTTTCGATCCGTTATCGACACGAAAACCAGACAGGAATAACAACGAAGTGGAATTAAAGAAAATAAAAAGCTTGAAGATCGAATCAAATACGATACAGCAAAAAAGAGAGTAAAACTTCAAACACAAGAAAAAGAAAAAATAAAACGCGAATAGAATCGAGGCAAAAAAAATATCTATTTCCTAGACTCAGTCAGAGACCGAACACGTATTTTTCTTCCTCTTTCTGTTCTGTTGTATACGACGCTATTTCTCCTTCTCCTCTCCTCTTCCTATTCCTTCTTCTTCTTCTTCTTCTTCTTCTTCTTCTTCTTCTTCTTCTTCTTCTTCTTCTTCTTCTTCTTCTTCTCGTGCAACACTACGCCAGGAACTGCCATTTGATATTGGTCCCCCCAAATGCAAACCCGTAAAAAAAAAAAAAAATTGTGAAAAGGAATTGTGTATACCAGACACATCTCCCCGCCTTGGAAACTACCTAACTTCCCATACCCGCTTTTTTTGTTTGTTTATTGATCGTGTGGTTGCAGGCAGGCAGGCAGGCAGGCATGAGAGAGAGAGAGAGAGAGAGAGAGAGAGAGAGAGAGAGAGAGAGAGAGAGAGAGAGAGAGAGAGAGAGAGAGAGAGAGAGTGTTGGAAGTCTGGTGCACCAAACTTCCCTTCCCACAACAGAGGAATGAAACGGCAAGCCAACTTCCCTTAGTGAATGAGGGATGTCAATAGTCACTTCTCCTTCAAGCGATGGAATGTTAAATGCTATTTTCTGATATCGGTCTAGGTATGGGACGCAGTGACTACGAGAATGGCATTTTGTTTCTTTTACGGGATACCTCCATTACATTAAGAATTTGCGAATGCTAGCTTACACCTTTAATGTGAAATTAAAGGTACTTCAAATAAATATATTAACAAAAAGTCTCCTTTAAGTCATGAATGAAATAGGGATATATTTTCTGATATCGGTCTAGTTGTGGGAAGCCGAGGCTACTAGAATGATATTCTTTTGTTTTATGGGAATACCTCCATGGCATTTAGAATTTGAGAATGATGGCTTATTCCTTTAAAGTGAAATGTGAACTTTAAGGTATATGCTTATATAAACAATCATATAAATATAAAATCATCCTAAGTCCACGATGAAAAAGGATATTTTTTTATAATATCGGTCTAGGTACGAGAAGCCGAGACTACGAGAATGATAGCTTTTGTTTTCATGGGAATACCGCCATTAGATTTAGATTTTGAGAATGACAGCTAATATTTTTAACGGGAAAATCTTCGTCAAATTCAATGTGAGATGTGAACTTCAGGGTACGTGCTTATAGAAACAGTTATGTTAAAAACAAAGTAAAAATGATCACCTCGGCGCAATCGAGTGTTCTTTACAGCTGCTACAGCGTATAATCAAGGCCGCAGAAAACAGACCTATCTTTCAGTGGTCTCGGTATAATGCTGTATGAGCCGCGGCCCATGAAACTTTAACCACGACCCGGTGGTGTTGGCCTATCCTATATCGTTGCCAGAAGCACGATTATGGCTAACATTAACCTCAATTAAAATAAAAACTACTGAGGCCAGACGGCTACAATTTGGTATGTTTCATGACTGGAGGGTGGATGATCAACATACCAATTTGCAGCCCTCTAGCCTCAGTAGATTTTATGATCTGAGGGCGGACAGAAAAAGTGCGGACAGAATAAAGTGCAGACGGACAGACAAAGCCGGCACAATAATTTTCTTTTACAGAAAATTAAAAATCTTATTTAAATCCTGAATGAAACATAGAGGTATAGATTCAGTTTAATATTTTCAAGTTATTAGGATAATCGGCTTTCAAATCAATATTGATATGCAATAGTCCACGCTGAGTAGAATCTTATCCAGCAATATTTTGTAATTCGTATTATTTAATATATATAGTTTTGATTGAGAATATATCAAATTGAATATCGGTTTTAAACATTAAATATCATGATATTCACTGCCAATCTGCAAGCTTATCCTGAAAATCGTACTAATCTTACATAGTAATATAATTTGTTTACAAAAAAAAACTAAACTTAAAAACGACTAAGCAATAAAACAATGTGTCCAGGATAGTAAAAAAATAAAAAAAAATTGGTTAAATTGATCGCAGGATCGGGCCAAAAAAATAAAAATAAATAAAAAAATTAAATAGAAAAAACTCCGAATAAAAGAGACGCTCAAGTAATTGCTAGTAGGATCCACAAAAAAAAAAAAAAATTGTAACGTCAATAAAAAAACTAAAACAAACTTCAAGTAATAAAAATGACTAGTGTAATTGCTCTCAGGATCCGCAAAAAAAAAAAAAAAAAAATCCTCAAAGATAAATTCTGCCGCTAATTTTTGGACTGCCAAAACGCTATGACGTAAAAGGGCCCACCCCCATGAACTTTTGGAAGACGACTAATTAAAACTTCCATGAATCTTAATTGCTTCCAAAAGTTTCCGGTGACTCCAAAATTTCAGATAAGCTTTTAAAACAGAGATCTTGATCGGCGGTTGGCTTGCAAGCAAGCAAGCACGCAGGACAACAACGGGATATTAGTCCCGGGTTTGTCAGAGCAATGACAAAATATATATATATATATATATATATATATATATATATATATATATATATATATATATATATATATAATACATATATACATTATATACATAAAGTGATATCTATAAATATATACAATAATAATACATACATATATATACATAATAATATACATATGTAATATAACATAGCCTCTGTATATATATAATGTATATATAAACAGTACACCAAGATTCTGTTTTTCACTAACTGATATAACCCTCAAGCTAATAATCTAATAATAAGTAATAATAATAATAATAACTTCTTCACTAATAGTTAATAATACCCAATTCAATCCTCAGTTTTTTTTTTTTTTTTTTTTGCCTGCATTCCTGGGCAAGGCTTTGGAACAAGGGACAAAACCATCTAATAAGATTCTGTTCAACTGAAAATCACTCTCCTCCTTCTGGGAGGCAGTTTGTCCTCACTTCTTCAACATATCCTAATAATCAATCTATTTCCTTCAACACTTTTTTTTTTTTTTTTCTTCGGACCTGGGCAAGAATAGGAAGGAAGGAACAAGGGACAAAACCATCTAATAAGATATAACTGTCAACTGAAAAGACTCTTCTGTTTCTGCAACATATCCTCAACATATCTTCAACATATCCTATGAAAAGAATCTTCTATATCGGCAACATATCTTTCTTTTTCTTTTTTTGACTCCTTCGGTCTTGGGCTAGAAAAGGGAAGGAATATGGAACAAAACCATCTATTAAAATATCCACTGTCAAATGAAAAAAATCTTCTATATCTGCAACATCTTTCTTGTTTCCTAGTTCCTTCGGACCTGGGCAAGAAAAGGGAAGAACGAAGCCACCTAACAAGATATAAACGTCAAATAAAATGAGTCTTCCATATCTGCAACATATCTTCAATATATCTTCAACATATCGGCAACATATCTTCAACATATCGGCAACTTATCTTCAACATATCTTCCACACAGCAACGTGCGATCGCCCCAACCAGAAATCCCATTTGAGTAACAACATACCATCTGGAAATAGATGCGGAAGGTCTTCCTCCCTCCTCCCCATCCCCCTCTCCCACCCTTCCCCAAGGGTGCCCCCCCAAAAAAAAAAGTATACGGCAAATCCGCGCAATGAATGCCAAGCCTTTCCGTGTGTGTATATAACCCATAAATACGACCTGTCCCTCGTACGTTTCCTTAGGACCGCATCTCGGCGAAATTCGGGAAGTGCATTCTCTCTCTCTCTCTCTCTCTCTCTCTATTTTTATTTACCCCCAAGGCAGGTGACAGCAACGGCTGGATTATCTAGCGTGTTTTGGCAAGCAAGGATGCAAGCGAACGCCCCGTCGTCGAATGGAAGGATACGAGACGTGTTTGGGACCTGGGCGCGTTCCATTAGCGATTCCTTGCTTCGGCGTCTTTACGTGCCGATAGATTATGCCCGCAGTGAGTTGCGGTTTTTGAAATGTGCTGCATTTCTAGTGTTGTGTCGATGATATTTATATCTCTCTCTCTCTCTCTCTCTCTCTCTCTCTCTCTCTCTCTCTCTCTCTCTATATATATATATATATATATATATATATATATATATATATATATATATATATATATATATATATAATATATGTATATGTATATATAAGTATGTATATATATATATATATATATATATATATATATATATATATATATATATATATATATGTGTATGAATGTATGTATGCATGTAGTATGTATGTGCGTGTGCGTGCAAAAAAGAATGAAGAGAATATTCTTCTATAACACCTAAGGTCTTGAAACAACATTCTTTAACAACATCAATGGGAGATTTCTTGTCATTTATTTGAAAGAAATAAAACCCCCAAAAATCAATAACAATTCAGACAAAAATAGCAGGACTCTGCGTTATGTGAGAGAGAGAGAGAGAGAGAGAGAGAGAGAGAGAGAGAGAGAGAGAGAGAGAGAGAGAGAGAGAGCCCACCAGCCAGTTTATGCCATTTCTGAAATAACAAACAGGCCCGCCTTTGAAGGCTGGCGCCTGTATCGCCGGAAATCATAAAGTGTAAAGGAAGACTATTTCGAGTCTCGAGCGAGAGCAGCCAAAACCGCTACAGTTAGCAGCGCCCTCAGAGAGAGAGAGAGAGAGAGAGAGAGAGAGAGAGAGAGAGAGAGAGAGAGAGAGAGAAATTCCTATTATGGAGGAAGTAAGGAACGTAAGAATTTTGTATAATTAATATGTATTATGTATTAATTGTGTGTGTGTGTGTGAGAGAGAGAGAGAGAGAGAGAGAGAGAGAGAGAGAGAGAGAGAGAGAGAGAGAGGAAATTCCTATTATGGAGGACGTAAGGAACGTAAGGATTTTGTATGACTAATATGAATCATGTATTAATTGAGAGAGAGAGAGAGAGAGAGAGAGAGAGAGAGAGAGAGGAGGAGAGAACGAGAGAGAACCAATATGAATCATGTATTAATTGAGGAGAGAGAGAAGAGAACGAGAGAGAGAGAGAGAGAGAGAGAGAGAGAGAGAATCATGTAGAGAAAACTTGATGGAGAACGTAAAGAACAAGAATTTTGTGTAATTGATAAGTATTATGTATTATCTGTGTGTGTGTGTGTGTGTGTGTGTGTGTGTGTGTGTGTGTGAGAGAGAGAGAGAGAGATATTCCTATTGTGGCGGAGATAAGGATTTTGTATAGTAAAAAAACGCAAGGAAATATATATTAATTTGTAGGGAGAGAGAGAGAGAGAGAGAGAGAGAGAGAGAGAGAGAGAGAGAGAGAGAGAGAGAGAGAGAGAGAGAGAGAGAGAGAGTTAATTCCTATTATTACAGAGGTAAGGATTTTGTATAACATAAAGTGCTTTTTTCGAGTCTGGGCTACAAAGGAAGCATTATACTGGATTATTTCCATTAAAAGCTAAACATCTACCTTATGTTAACATACATAATACACTCTCAATTATTCGCTTTAAAACAATTCGTCTTGGAGTTTAAAAAAAAAAATTTATAAATAACTAATTTAGTATCATGCCCTTTATACCAAAACTAACACCTCGTTAATTTACAACCTGTAAGAAAAATCTACCCCATATTAATATGAAGAAAACATTCACCATCATTCGCTTTAACAATTCGTCTTGGAGTTAAAAAAAAAAAAGTAAATTATAAATAACTAATTTAGTATCATGCCCTTTATACCAAAACTAACACCTCGTTAATTTACAATCTAAAAGAAAAATCTACCTCATATTAATATGAAGAAAACATTCCCCATCACTCGCTTTAAACAATTGGCGCAGTTTAAAAAAAAAAAGTCTAAAAAAATAAATAATTTAGGATCATCCCCTTGCTAAACGCCAAGTACGCCACACCCTTACCCTGTTGCCAACCAGGTGGACCCTTATTATATGGCCCCTGGTGTATATTACGCCGAGTTAAACAAGACATTGCAAGGACGGAATGACTTGGCTTGGCTCATAAACCTTACCCAGGTTCGTGGCTACGAATACACATACACACATACATACACACACACACACACATATATATATATATATTATATAATTTAATCTGTTATACAGATGGATTTTAAGCAACTGCACTACAAGTATTGCGCATAAAAATGTTAGTACTTTGTATCTTCAACTGCAATGACGTAAGACTTTACAGTAATAAAAAGTTTATTTGCAGGGGCTAACTTTAAAAAAAAGTTAATTTAAAACATTTAATCTGATAGGCTATGAGATACTTTGCGTTTGGGTTTAATTCTATCTGGAATTGAAATGACGCAAGAATTTAAAGTAATACAAAGTTTATTTGTAGGGGCTAACTTTAAAAAGTTAATTTTAAACATTTAAACTAGTTAACTATGAGAAGCAATGCGTATGGATTTAATTTACTTATGGAGACGGATTTAAACCAACCACAGTTGAAGTACATGTTTAAACCAGTTGGATAGAGGGTTGTAATTCGTTCATAGTGACTAAACCTTAATAAGTGACTTAAAAGCATTTTTAAATTTGTGAGGCAACGAGACATCTCCTGTTGGGATTTAAATCAGCCAAGTAGACAGATTTAAATCTATTACAAATAATAAAATCAGTCACATAATATGGATTTAAACGAGTTCCCAAATTGTTTAAAAGTATGTCAACCAACAACAAACAAGAGGATTTAAATCTATTATTTACACTACATTCAGTTACATAAAACGGATTTAAACGAGTTCCATAATAAATTCATATTTCATTCAACAACAAATAAGTTCAAATCAGCCATTCAAAATGTTTAAAGAGAGATAGGCAGATTTAAATTAAATCTCAGGCTTCACTTTAACCCATAACCGTACTTACCAAAGATTTCTTTATCATTAGTAAACATACATGGACATAAATAGCTCACATACACGAATTTTAATAAAGCACTGACTAGAATTTTGATGTCATTAAATGATAATTTTAATTAAATATCTTACCCCTCTTCAGTGGAGAGGCAGTTCACAGTTCAGCAGACTTACCTGAGGAGAGAAATATTATTCTTTAGAATATTTTTAAAACAAATTTGAAATATTCAAAACATTACATCACTAACGTATTACCTGCAATGGCTCCTGTTTGGTTTATTATTACATTTTAAAATTTAGTTGCGTTCAAAATATCAAAATAAAATTTCAATTATTTACATAATCTTCAAAGCATTCAAGACGTCAAGGTCTCTACAAAATAAAATTAATATTACAGCTTTATTTACATAACCAGACACTGAACAGCCTAAAAAAAAATAATAAAAAAGGGGATACGAGCCTACATTTTATTTTCCAGTGAGATAATTTATACTTCAAAGACGTCAAAAGAGACTTAACAAAAGAGGACGTCGATGAAGTCAATCAAGCCTTGACAATGGTGTGACGTCACGCACATTTTACGTAAAGTGCGTCTGAAGATGTGTCTTTAAAGGCTTCCACTAGGGGCTCCCCCCCTCTCCCCCCAAACCCCAATATGGTTACAGACACTGTCTATAGTACTGACCTCCTCTATGCCTTCCCTCCTATCCTCATGTGGCTACAGACACTGTCTATAGTAACTGAGACAACACCAGTTATTTCGTTCTTGTAGCAATACATGAATGTTTTGGCTTGCAGATTAAGTCAAGTCGTCCCCAGTCACTAGTACCAGTCGTGCAAAATGAAGCTCATATAAACACTATATTACTTTTAGGTAACCCACCCCTCTCCCCAAGTCCCATACGGCTAGACCATTGTCTATAGCAGTGGTTCTTAACCTTTTTATTACCACGCCCCCTCTAAGAGTTGGTCCTTCCCTCCACGCCCCCCTTGCATCTATGAGTCAAATTCCCTCCAAGTTTTGAAGGAAAATGAAAAAAAAGGAGAAAGATATGGGGTTTCGAGGGAGGTAAATAATTACAAAGCATGTTAAGCCCAACTAGTCTACCTAGAGTACTAGACTATAGGACACTAAGTTACGCGGCGATATGTTTACATTATATTTTATAAACTTCTGAATATTAGTTCCTCACTCTTGTTAAGAAAATAATAAATATAATTAGAGAATTTTCAATTTTTCCCTAGGGCTCGTGCCTCCCATGGAAATTACTGATGCCCGCCTAGGGGGCACGACCCCAGGTTAAGAACCACTGGTCTACAGCATACAGACCTTACTAATGGTTTTATTAGGTCCCGTTGCTAGGTAACCAGTTGGTTCTTAGCCACGTCAAATCAATCTAATCCTTCGGGCCAGCCCTAGGAGAGCTGTTAACCAACTCAGTGGTCTGGTTAAACTAAGATATACTTAACTTTTCTTGTAGCAAAAACGATTATGTTTTGTCCTACAAGGTAAGTTAAGTCGATTCCATTCACTAGTCCCAGTCGAGCAAAAGAAGGTCGTGTATTTTCTAAATTACAACATTCGAAATGTTTTCAGCGCTTAATGACTAATTCATGAAGTCATCATAATTTTACACACATGAAATCAAGGTCCTGATTACATTCGAGATTAAAAAAACAAGAAAACTATAAGAAACTACATTATTCCTGGCCATTTCCGGGTCATCAAATCCGTCAAAAAGACTCCTTCCGAATTCTCATTAACGGAATCGGGTCTTTACCACATATGTGACCGAGAGATATATATAAAAAAATAAAAACAAACCATTTATAAGTATCCCTTAACCGCATGACATTCAGAGGAGACCGTTAATGGAAGGCCATTTAGAGAAACAATACTAATCCCCCAACCGTCACATTACGGCTTGAAAACAGTTGACGCCAGATTTAACGGAACAGCTGAGCGAAATTCTCTGGTTTTCCCGTAATGTATCGAATGCCAATGAAACGATATATTATATATTTAATTTTCCTTAATGTTAGGGAAGGAATTCAGTTAATTTTCCTTTAATATTAAGGACGGAGTACTAAAGGATACATGATATTACTTGGCTCTTCCCAACAAATCATTCAAGAGAATACTAGACCGAGTGGGGCTGAGACGCATATGCAATGATATATTATATATATATATATATATATATATATATATATATATATATATATATATATAATTATACATTTAATTTTTTCCTTTAACATTAAAGATAGAATTCAATATTCATGAACGGAATACTTTGCTTTTATCAAAAACATTCGAGAAAATACTAGGCCGAGTTGGGGCTGAAACGCATAAGCAATGATTATATATATATATATATATATATATATATATATATATATATATATATATATATATATAAAACTTAATTTTCATTTAATATTAAAGACATTAATTCAAAATTCCTGAAAGAAATACTTTGCATTTGCCAAAAAACATTCGAGAAAACACTAGACCGAGTTGAAACTGAGACGCCATAACCGAAATATTCCAACCCCGTAATGTTATGGACACATTTCAAAGAGGGAGGGTGGGATATGGGGAGGGGGGACGGGGACGTTATTATAATTACCCCATTCCCAGAAAGCCATCAAAAGCTGACGCGATTCCACTCCGGTAATGATTCGCGCCATTAGCCGGGGATCAGCAGATCGACGAAGCCATTGTCTGGCGCGAAAGATATATAAACAAGATTCACACTCCAAAACCGCAAAAATGTCGACTTTTTACCATTTCGATTCCTTTATCTCGCTCGCGCGTGGAAAATGACCTTCCAATTAACAGTTCAATTGCCCTTAATGAGTATTCCGTCTCAGGATGAAAGGAAGGAGAGAGAAGTGTCATTCATTCATTCATTCGGCTAGAGTCGATCTTTCATCTTTGATGCGATTCGACCGACGCGACGTCTCGAGATCGACTGTGGATCTTTTTTTTTTTTTTTTTGACGGAATTTAATTTGGCGGGTTATTGGGTTAACATCAAATTGATCTCTTGTGAATTCTGAGGTTTAATGGCTTTTATTTTATGCAGGTGAATTGCCCGCACAGTTATTGGGGATTTATTAAGATGCATGTGGTCATACACATGCACACACGCGCACACACATCACACACACATCTCTCTCTCTCTCTCTCTCTCTCTCTCTCTCTCTCTCTCTCTCTCTCTCTCTCTCTATATATATATATATATATATATATATATATATATATATATATATATATATATATATATATATATATATTCTAGAGTGAACTTCAATTAATTACTTTTGCAAAATATACAAATAAATAAGAAAGAAATAAATATAAATGACATTTAATTCAAAATATGACTGGTAATTCTACATACACCACACCTGGAGAGAGAGAGAGAGAGAGAGAGAGAGAGAGAGAGAGAGAGAGAGAGAGAGAGAGAGAGACTGCAAAACAAAGGCAATTTCCAAGTGTTTGGGTCCACGAACAAGGAGGATCAATAAGGGTGCTATTTTTTTTTTCCTTGCAACCGAGAGGGTTGTCGGGTGTTCCGAGGATTTTTGGATACTGGTGCCTTTGTCCGAAAACGGGGAAAAAAGTACGTCACACGGCTGAATGTCCGAAACCCAAGGACTGATCTAAATTTGGGATGAGGAAATATAAATATAAGAATAAGGAGAAAAAAATCAGTGCTGTGCAGAATAGAACATTGTTCCTCAAAATAGAACAGAACAAAATGTTCATCAGGATACATAACAATACTTCCATATATATTTTAATTACAGAAATTAATACTTGCAAAGTGAACAATTTCTGACATCCAGTAAAGAGATTATATATACTTCTCAGGATGATCAGATTAGTCGCCAAGGAAAATGAATCCCTAAGAAAATACATCCCGATGACGAATGAATCACAAGAGGAGAATGAATCCCAAATAGCAAATGAATCACACAAGGAAAATGAATCACGATAGGAAAATGAATCCCAAAAGGAAAATGAATCCCAAATAGAAAATGGATCACAAAAGGAAAATGAATCACAATATGAAAATGAATTCCCAAAAGGAAAATGAATCCCTAAGAAAAATAATCCCAAATAAAAAAATGAATCACAAAAGGAAAATGAATTCCAAAGAAAAATGAATTCCAAAGAAAAATGAATCCCTCAGGAAAATGAATTCCAAAAAGAAAGTGAACCCTAGAGAAATATTAACCCCTAAGGAAAATGAATTGCAAAGGAAAATGAATTCCCTACGATGAATCCCCCAAAGCAAAATGCATCCCGAAGCAAAACTTTTCCCAAAGCAAAATAAATCCCCAAGGAAAATGAATCCCGAAGCAAAATGATTCCCTAAAGAAAATGAATGTCAAATTAAAATGAATCTCTTGGGGAAATAAATCCCTAAGGGAAGTGAATCCCTCAGGGAAATGAATCCCTAAAGAAAATGAACCCCTAAGGAAAACGAATCTCTAAAGAAAATGAATCCCTGAAGAAAATGAATTATTTACCATGTTATAATGAAAGAACGTCCACCAAATACACAAATAGATATGTCATCACAGCAGTTTTTTAATCCTCCAAAAAATAAAATATCTATAGATTTGCCATAACAGCATTTTTCAACTCGATAAAATCCCCTAGCTATGTAATTTAGGGTCAGATTATTAATGAGGTATTCGCCCCCCCCCAAATGGCAATTAAGCATATGTATAAATCATTAGCAGCCTTCAGGACTTAAATGATCAGAGCGTGTTTACATCGCTTTTGCTGATTAAATAATAATATAAATGCTCCACTGGAGAGAGAGAGAGAGAGTAGAGTGGGGAGGGGAGACCATTCACCTCATGCACTTCTTTCTGCCTTTTTAAGCCTTTTAACCTTGAGACCTTTTCCCCTGATGAAGAGTTAATCTCTTTCTTTCATTTCATAATTGTCTGTCCAACTTCCCGTTTAACTTTTCAGCCACGAAAATAACAGTTTTCCCCATGTATTTAACAGTTTAGACATGTGACCAAGTTGCTATACATATATTAATAACCTCATTTAAACAAGATGGTTTACCCAAGGCAGATTTTTACTAAAAAAAAAAAGTTATAAGACTTCAAGGACTCTGCTGCCCTCATCGTCTGGTCCTGTTATTAATTATTGTATTAATGAGTAGAACAATTGTGCGAGTGATCATGTTTTATATATATATATATATATATATATATATATATATATATATATATATATATATATATAGTACAATATAACATATAAACACACACCGAGTTTATCCCTTCAAACAAATTCCTGTCTATTTAATATATCATCATCCGCCACACAGCCACAATCTCTATTCGACTCGAAACGCAAACGAATATAGAATCGACCCCAGTCGAATGTAATTAACCCCTTTTTGGGCACCTAATGAAGTATTCAGCATAACGCATGACGTCATTTCCGGCCGCCATAAAAGCGTTGGCAAAGCAAGTTATGCATTGAATATAAGGTATCGCTGGCAATAGACTAAACCGGATTTACCGTTTTTTTATCCATTTTTTTGGGAGAAATATCCGGGTTGTATTGAAGCGCCGCTTATTACGATTGTATATATTTTTTGGCCCGGGGTAATTAACCACAAGCTTTACCTGTCATTATTTTTTTTGGGGGAAGGAGGGGGTTAGGGTTTAATGTTCAAATTGAGTTTACTTCTGTTTGCTAGATTGAAGATTAATTTGATGGCGAGATGTAATATTGTGCGAGAGAGGTTATGTAATTACTTGTATCGTGTTGACGTCAAATAGAAATCTTTAGCAGACATACTGTGTAAAATGACGGAAAATATTTTACGATTTTTACGATGAATTAACATGGTGATATATATGTCTGTATATATATTTATATATATATAACATATATACATGTATATATACATATA
Organism: Macrobrachium rosenbergii; assembly: GCF_040412425.1. Taxonomy (NCBI): domain Eukaryota; kingdom Metazoa; phylum Arthropoda; class Malacostraca; order Decapoda; family Palaemonidae; genus Macrobrachium; species Macrobrachium rosenbergii. The sequence continues at coordinate 3,601,108 of NC_089796.1, read as the reverse complement.
TATATGTATATGTATATATATTTATATATCTAAAATATATATACATATATATATATATATATACATACATATATATATATATATATATATATATATATATATATATATATATATATATATATATATATATATATATAATATAAATATCTGCTGACAAATCAGACATAAAACTATATAAACTTTTATCAAATCACAGAAAAAAAAAAGGTATTAAGCCAATTATCCTTCAAAACAAACAAGTAATAAATGCGCCGAAGCAATCGAGTTTTCTGTACAGCGTATAATGCTGTATGACACTTTCAGCCGCGGCCCATGAAACTCAGCCACGTCCGGTGGTGGCCTGTGTTGTTGGTACCTATAGCGGTGCCAGAATTACGATTATGGCTAACTTTAACCTTAAATAAAATAAAAACTACTGAGGCTAGAGGGCTGCAATTTGGTATATTTGATGATTGGAGGGTGGATGATCAAAATATCAATTTGCAGCCCTCTAGCCTCAGTAGTTTTTAAGATCTGAGGGTGGACAGAAAAAGTGCGGAAAGAAAAAATGCGAACAGACAAAGCCGTCACAATAGTTTTTTTTACAGAACACTAAAAAGAAATAGTTCCTATGAAAAATCATTACCTTTATATCTAAATAAAATCTACAAAAACCTTTTAGGTTCATCACAAACCTAAAGAAATAAACGTACTTTCATAACAGGTCATTCATTTCACAGCATGAATAAAAAGAGAAGAGTTACCTAACGATGAATGATGAATAAGTGAGTCCTCCATTCAACTCTTACCCAGATGAACACCACAAAAAGTATGGAGCGTCCGAAACCATTTACAAAACTGGCTACATAAATACAAATATTCATTCGTAAGTGAAATGGAGGTTACGTAAGAGCGCGCGATGGAAGCCTTTCTGTAATCATATCTGAGACACAAAAAGTACAAGGATTAATTAGTCTCCCAGAATGAGTTCACTTCATAACGAATAGGGTGTAGTTTACGTAACTTGGGAATGATAAACAATTATCTTGGTCTGTGTACTGGAAGAGGATAGATAAAACAAAAAATAAACAGAGAAATCTTACGAACTTTGACGACTGAAAAATGACTCAAATACATGATCTAACAAAGTGTTGAAAATGATTATCAGATTTTGACGACGGAAGATTAAGGAAAAGTTCAAGCAACAGGAATAATTGTGAATGATTGTCATCCTTAGCTATTTACTTTTATGTGACGATGAAAGCAAAAGGTTTGCTGTAGTCATTTATATAATAGGAAAACACAAGAGAAAAACACACACAGTGTTTAACAGGCCAATAAAAATTATGATAAAATCGAGCCACAAATGAGTAAGGAGTTGGCATAAGCAATTACCTTCATCATCTGTTGAGTGGTAGAGTAGTCTCACCCCACCCGACCACAACCCCACAAACCCCTCCCCAACTCCCACACAATGAAAAACCCCACCAACCTCTCAATTCCAAACAACAAGAAAAACTAATTTTTTGTAAGCAAAATCAACAATTACAGCTCATCACGTCTAATACCGGGCCTGACTGAAGTCGCGCTCGGAAAAACGCAGAGACAAAATTTTCCAAAACCTCCACAAAAAAAAAAACAAAGCACCATCAGAAACAACAGCAAAAGCAGCAGCGAAAGCAGCAAAAGCAGCGATGGTTATTCACCATTTTTGTGGGCGTGAATGAGCAGCGCGCCCGAGGGCAGAGGGCGCAGATTGGGTTTAATGCCTCAAACTTTTCTTTCGGGAACTCCAACTCCAATATGTACCCTGGGGCTATATGTCCCCCCCTCCTCCCCTCCCCCCATCCCCCATCTCTCTCTCTCTCTCTCTCTCTCTCTCTCTCTCTGGCGTAAGGGCACTACAGCTTTATTCAGCTTGAAGGGTAGAAAACAGGTCAAGGTTTTTCATGAAGTAATTAAATGTTTTATGTATACAAAACGGAGAGTACTTTTTTGTGTGTGTGTAAGGAGGAAATGGTCCTGAATTATTTTTTAAAGTAATTTTTTCTTTCTTTATTAGTTTTTCCTCAACTTTATTCAAACGCTGAACATTTATTTATTTATTTATCTATCTATCTATCTATCTATCTATCTATCTATCTATCTATCTATCTATCTATCTATAAGAACGAGAGAGAGAATATGTTTTCCTATGGGACTGAAAGACAAAATAATATTTTTTTACTTTCTTTATTACTGTTTTCTTCATATTATTGAGATACTCAATATTTATTTACTTATTCATCTATTTATTTATCCGTCTATCTATCTATAAGAATGAGAAAGAGAGAGAAAGAGACAGAATATTGTTTTCCTTCGGCAATGAAAGATACAAAAAAATTTTTTTATCTTATTTTCTTCATATTATTGAGATACTGAATATTTATTTACTTCTCTCTCTGTCTATCTATTTATCTACCTATCAATAAGAATGAGAAAGAGAGAGAATATAGTTCTCTTACGGCATTGAAAGACATAAGATAGAAAAAAGTAAGGTAATAAATAAAAAAAATAAAGACAATGAATATACAACAAAAACTTATGATTAAAATACTGAAAATCTATCAATCAATCTATCTATCTATCAATCTATCTATTTACCTTTCCATAAACATGAGAAGAGAGAGAATAACGTTCTCTTTGGAACTGAAACCCATAAAACTAAGAATAAAAAAATTAAACAAATAAACAAAAAATAAAGATAATATACAACAAAAACTTATGATTAAAATACTGAAAATCTACCTACCTATCTATCTATCTATCTATCTATCTATTCATAAGAATAAAGAAAGAGAGAAAATCCCGTTAACTTTGGCATAAAATTCCATGAAACTAAGAATTAAAAGAAAATTAAACAAACAAGCCCAAAAAAATCAAGATAGTATACAACAAAAACTTCTGGTAATTCGTCACAGAAGGAAGTTTTCTGACTTGATTAAAACCGGGTCAGTGATTCATGATAACATCTGAATTCATTTCGTTTCTCAAGAAGAAAGTTTTACGCAGATGACGATCGTTATTTCACGTCGACATTTCCTCCGATGGTTGGAGGAATGGAACTGGAGAAGGAGAGAGAGAGAGAGAGAGAGAGAGAGAGAGAGAGAGAGAGAGAGAGAGAGAGAGAGAGAGAGAGAGAGAGAGAGAGAGAAAAGCCTTATTGGAGAGAAAGAGGGAGAGACAAAAATAGAGAAAGGGAGAGAGAGAAAAGCATTATTGGAGAGAGAGAGAGAGAGAGAGAGAGAGAGAGAGAGAAGCCTTACAGGGAGGACAAGATTCATATCTCTGTGTGCGTTTTTCCCACACACACACACACACACACACACACACAGAGAGAGAGAGAGAGAGAGAGAGAGAGAGAGAGAGAGAGAGACCATAACCTGTTTATTTTTACAGTAAAATGCTAAACTGTCAATCAACATTCAGCTTTATTCACAATGAACAAATACATGAACAATTCTGTAAACCCTTTCTTTCTCTCTCTCTCTCTCTCTCTCTCTCTCTCTCTCTCTCTCTCTCTCTCTCTCTCTCTCTCTCTTTCTCTTTATCCAATTTTTCTTAGATTATGTCAGTTTCGTCTTTCCCAATAGGTGGCTTAAATGTCGACCTGAACAGCCCCTCTCTCTCTCTCTCTCTCTCTCTCTCTCTCTCAATTTGGCTTTTCAAGGCTTTTCTCTCTTCCTCAGTACTTTCTTTCTTTATCCAATTGTTCTTAGGTAATGTCCTAAATGTCGACCTGAACATCCTCTCTCTCTCTCTCTCTCTTTATCCAATTTGGCTTTTCAAGACTTTTCTCTCTCCCTCAATACTCTCTCTCTTTATCCAATTTTTCTTAGGTATAATGTCTTAAATGTCGACCTGAACCCTCTCTCTCTCTCTCTCTCTCTCTCTCTCTCTCTCTCTCTCTCTCTCTCTCTCTCTCTCTCTCTCTCTCTCTCTCTTTCCAATTTGGCTTTTCAAGACTTTTCTCTCTCCCTCAATACACTCTCTCTTTATCCAATTTTTCTTAGGTACAATGTCTTAAATGTCGACCTGAACATCCCTCCCCCCCCCCTCTCTCTCTCTCTCTCTCTCTCTCTCTCTCTCTCTCTCTCTCTCTTATCCAATTTGGTTTTTCAAGGCTTTTCTCTCTCCTCAATACTCTCTCTCTTTATCCAATTTTTCTTAGGTATAATGTCTTAAATGTCGACTCTCTCTCTCTCTCTCTCTCTCTCTCTCTCTCTCTCTCTCTCTCTCTCTCTCTCTCTCTCTCTCTCTGCGTAGGAGGGAAAACGTGCAAGGAAAACCTCAGGATATGAATCTGGTCGTTCTAAATTAAAACGCATTCCGCGATAGGGGTTCACCCTCGGATGCGCCTCGGAGGTTAATTTCAAAGAGAAGAAGAAGAAGAAGAAGAAGAAGAAGAAGAAGAAGAAGCCAAGAAGAAGGAGAAGCCAAGAAGGGAGATCTGACGAAGGGAGATTGCATTCCCAACGGGAAGGAGCGAGATTCGACTCAGACAGGCCCCGGGAACAGGGCGAGAATATGTTACGACATTTAGTGGAGAGATTTAGCTGGAAGAGAATGGGAGTTGATAAATTATACCTGAATGAGAATGCGAGTAAAGAAATTACAACTGAATGAGAATGTGAGTGATAAATTATATCTGAATGAGAATGTGAGCGTTCAATTACATTTGGATGAGAATGTGAGTCGGGAAGTTACATTTGAATGAGAATGTGGATGTTAAATTATATTTGGATGAAAATGTGAGTCGATAAATCATATTTGGATGAGAATGTGTGTTGATAAATTATATTTGGATGAGAATGTGCGTCGAGAAATAAGATCTAAATGAGATTATGTGTTAAATTACATTTGGATGAGAATGTGAATCGATAAATTACATTTGAATGAGAATGTGAGTCGAGAAATTATATATGAATGAGTCGAGAAGTGACATTTGGATGAGAAATGTGAGTCCAGAAATTACATCTGAATGACAATGTGAGTCGAGAAATTACATCAGAGTGAGAATATGAGTCGAGAAATTACATTTGAATGAGAATGTGAGTGTTAAATTACATTTGGGTGAGAATTGAGATGAGGAATTATATTTGGATGAGAATGCGAGTTGAGAAATTACATTTGGACCAGAAAGTGAGACGAGGAATTATATTTGGTTGAGAATGCGAGTCGAGAAATTATATCACTTCATAACTAAGTGTGAGAGAATAAGCAACAAATAGACGACTTGAAATCTTTGCGTCGACAAATCAAAGTCGAGTGAAAATAATGCCGGCAAATAACAGTCGACTGAAAAAGAAACTAGACAAAATAACAGTCCACTGACGCGGAATAGCAGTCGAGTGAGAACATATCGATAAAATTAAAATCAAATGAACATTGTGAGTCGAGCAATTAGCGTCGAATGAGAATATTACAAGCACAGAAATTTATCGGTATACAGTATTATAGTCGAGTACGTAAACGAGGCTGACATAGCATCACAAGCAGACATTGTCCTGATATGATTTTCCGGGCGCATATTGTCCTGAAATGATTGCGTAAACAAGTAAAGGCCCTGAAATGCTTGCACAGGCACATAATTGTCCTGATGTGCTTGTGCAAGCACATAATTGTCCTTAAATGCTTGCGCAAGCACACAGTTGTCCTGAAATGCTTGTGCAAGAACATAATTGTCCTAAAATGCTTGTGCAAGCACATAATTGTCCTTAAATGATTGTGCAAACAAATAACTGTCCTGATATGCTTGTGCTAGCACATAATCGTCCTTAAATGATTGTGCAAGCAAATAATTGTCTGATACGCTTGTGCAAGCACATAATTGTCCTGAAATGCTTGTGCAAGCACATAATTGTCCTGAAACACTTGGGCAAGCACATAACTGTCATGAAATGCTTGCGCAAGCACACAATTGTCCTGAAATGCTTTCATAAGCACATAATTGTCCTGAAATACTTGTGCAAGCACATAATTGTCCTGAAATGCTTGAACAAGCACAAAATTGTTCAGAAATGCTTGCCAAGCATATAATTGTCCTGAAATGCTTGTGCAAGCACACAATTGTCCTGGAATTACTGTCCAAGCTCATAATTATTCTGAAACCATTACGCCAGCATATCTTGACCCGAAATGCTTCCGCAAGCCCGTAATTGTCCTAAAATGCTTGCACAAGCACCTGAAATGATTGCGCAAGCAAGTAATTGTCGTGAAATGGCTTCATGCGCTAAATTTGTCCTAAATTAACTCTATCAGAAAAAGAAAAAAACCACTGAAATATAATTCAGCTCTCGGATAAAATATAGATTAGATTCTCGCAGTCATTTTACGTTCAATTTCCAAAGGAAAATATCGGTCGGTATTCATATCAGATTAGATTACCTTTTCATGCAGTCAAAAATTATTATTCATTAAAATCCTACGCTAAAATATTATACGTGTTCGTATTGATCTGTGTAATTCGGAAAGATTTTTGAAAATAGGAGTCCGCGAAATTATCGTGATATCTCATAAAACGTTCATTATTTTCTGATTTTCAAGTGAAGGGATTTTTTTATCTATTTTAAAAATATTTAAATTTTTTATATTTTCTCATACATTCCCAATGACTATCATTATCTTTAATATTGAGGGAGAGGTGCAGAGTTTTTAAAAATATTTAAAAGATATTTAAAAATTCAAATTTTTCTTTAAATCTGAGTTTTTAAATATTTTTTTCTTAAATTTCAAATGACTATCTTATTGTTTTGTATAGTTTCTTAACTTGTAAGTTATTTTTCTATTCAACCTTCTCTTTTGCGTGATATTTCTTGTATAAAGTGATTCTTCTTTTAAACAACAATTTCTTTAAAATTAATAATCTGATTTTCAAAGGATATTCTCGGAGGTTAACTTTATAATGAAAAAGAATTCACCTTTCTAAAGAATTCCTCTTTTTCAATCATTTCCTCTCCTTCTCTCGCGTTTTCTTATCCACCAGACCTGTTTTCCAAAACACCGAGTTGTTCTTTATCGTCCCTGAATCTTTCTCTTTCTGTCTCTCTCTCTGTCAAAGAATCCCTCTTCTCCAATAATTTTCTTCTTTCCTCAATCGTCTTCTCTTATCGACCTGACCTGTTTTCCAAAGCATCGAGCTGTTCTCTATCGTCCTTGATTTCGACTCTCTCTCTCTCTCTCTCCCTCTCTCTCTCAAGAATTCCTTTCTGTCACTAAATTTCTCCCCCTCTCTTGTTTTCTCTAATATACCAGACCTATTTTCCAAAACATAGAGCTGTTCTCTCTCTCTCTCTCTCTCTCTCTCTCTCTCTCTCTCTCAAGAATCTCTAAATTTCTCCCCTCTCTTGTTTTCTGAGTCAGACCTAGCCCAAAACATTAGCGTTGGTGTTCATAATTAGACTCCAGGATCAGGCTCCAACCGTGAGGAAATTTGATCTTTTAACACAGAATCCCCTTAAAAAAAACTATGCAATGTTTTTTACTGAAGAATGTAGGGAGAAAAAACTAAACAAAATTATCGGAGGTTTTAATTCCTAAACCGTGTTTTTTTTTAAAACGGAGGTTTGGCATCCCATAAAAACGAAAAACAAAACACACACACGATGCGATGTTTTTTTCAAAAAAAGGATCTTTGGATAAAAAACTAAACAAAATTACAGGAGGTTTTTATTCCTAAACCGTGGTTTTTAACCGGAGGTTTGGTATTCAGTTATTTTTTTCATTCTGGGTATTTTATTTCCAAAATTCTTGCCAACCCCGAAAAAAAACACGGTGCGATGCTTTTTGCTAAAGAACGTAGGGACAAAAAAAAAAAAAACTAAACAAAATCACCGTTTTTTTTTATTTTTCACAAACCGACTTATTAACCGAAGTTTTGGCCTGCAGTTTTTTTTATGCTGGGAATTTTATTCCCGAAAATTTTCCGTTTTCATTCCAGGGGACGCCTCTGACCAGAATGCGGTATCCAGTTGGCCGAATTTTACGCCGTATTACTTAATGCAGTGGTTCTCAATCTTTGTTTAGTGATGGCACCCTAACTAATGTAATCATTACAGTGGCACCCCTTCTTCACCATCCCACCATATGGCATGAATTAACTTCTTATTTAATGAATAAAATTATTATCCATACTCAAACCAAAATCAGTACACCGTCCATGCAGAAATATACTGTACAAACAGAGAACATATCAGAAGAATTAGATGCACATAATTAGAGTAGACACACTGATAATAATTATATGAAGACTTCTGCAAACTTTTTTTTTTCTTTTACAAATGTTCATTGAGATGATCTAGCAAAGACAAAATTCATGACAATCTTGCGGCACCCTAGGGCACTGTCTGGTGCCACGGCACCCAGCTTGAGAATCACTGGTCCTAATGTGATCTTATTTCAACAGCTGACTTCGGTGGCTGATGTTATTCACTGGCGAGTGTAAAAGTTATTCGTTTGTTATTCATGACGCAACATCACTTCAGTTTCAGAAAAAAACATTAATATTATTAATATAATAAATTCATATTTTATGTCTTAGATGCTGATCATTAATGAAAAAGAAGACTGCTTAATATCCTCTTCTTCTTCATTATTATTATTATTATTTATTATTATTATTATTTTATTATTATTTTATTTTATTATTATTGGCGTCTACCACAGTCGTCCCAATTCGACTGGGTGGTTTTTACAGTTTGGGGTTCCGGGTTGCATCCTGCCTCTTTAGGAGTCCATCACTTTTCTCACTATGTGCGCTGTTTCTAGTAGTACACTTTTCTGCATGAGTCCTGGGGCTACTTCGGCATCATCTAGTTTTTCCGATTCCTTTCCAGGAATCTTAGGATCGTGCCTAGTGTTCCTATAATGGTGGGTACAATTTCCACTGGCATGTTCCATATCCTTCTTATTTCGATTTTCAGGTCTTGATATTTGTCAATTTTTTCTTTTTCTTTCTCATCTACTCTGGTGTCCCAAGGTATTGCGACATCAATGACTGATACTACTACTACTACTACTACTACTACTACTACTACTACTACTACTACTACTACTACTTCTTATTTTTCGATTTTCAGGTCTTCATACTAATAAAATTTTTTCTCTTTGTTTCTCATCTACTCTGGTGTCCCAAGGTATTGCGACATCAATGAGTGATACTTTATTATTATTATTATTATTATTATTATTATTATTATTATTATTATTATTATTATTATTATTATTATTATTATTATTAATACGTTAATTAATAAGAAAAAGAATATTTAATACCTCTTCCTTATTCTTTGACGGACACATTCCTCCAATGCAAATAAGACACAAACAGTTCTAGCAAATAAACATCGCGACTTCTCACCTTAAACATCTGTCGGTACCAGGATGTTTACTTGTTTATTGTCTCCTGAACATCAAACACCCTCTTTCCGGAATGTCTGTTTCCTTATCATTCGATCAATAAATAGTAAGATACGAGAGCAACTCATCTTTATTATTATTATTATTATTATTATTATTATTATTATTATTATTATTATTATTATTATTATTATAGTTTTACCACGACACTGAGCTCATTATCATTATTTTTTATCTATATTCTTTGTTTATATTTTGTTAAAAAAAATTACAATTCGAAAGCACTGAAGATTAGCAGATGATTTTATTGATTAATGCTTTATGAATATTCTTCTAATTACATAGTTTTCTTTATTAGTTAATGAATAAATACTTATAATTATCTGGAAAAACAAAAGACGTGAAATATTATGTTTTTGAAGAATAAAACAACGCATATCTTTCAGTCTAACTTTTGCTTACTCAAAGGCGTTCTCTCACTCATTAACTTCTGAATATTCGTCATCAAAAACCTCTTACGCCGGCAATGACGAACGCTCTTTAATAAGGTAAATAACGCAGCCATATCAAACTCTAATTGACATTATTAAGACAAATGAAATACGAGGCTTCATTCATGAACCGGAAACTGCGGAAATCACAGAACTGCAGAGGGAAACATTCATCAGATGCCAAGTCGTAAATAGTTTTCCTTTTTTGCATAGAGTGACTGTGTTTCGAAATACCAACTCCTCCCTGCCCCTCCCCCCTGCCCTACCCTACTCGACCCGAAGCCCTCGAATTGACAGATCTCAGGTCACTCGCCTGGCCTGAAGTTTCGTCAGGTCGGGTCATCAGTGCCCAATAAGGTAGCAAAAAGGTCAGCGATGCATTGATGTGGGGTCAATCACCGAGCACGAAAATCGCCTCCCAAACGGATTAACCTAATCCGGATATTTTCGGGACGTCACGCAAATTGTCCTACTGAACGATGACCCAAAGCGTGTTGTCGTTCTGCTCCTACTGAACGCGTCAAAACTGTTTTATTGCAACGTCAGGGAAAATCAATTGCTGCTGTGTTGCAATCCCGGGCTAGTAATGAATTATTTTCAATTTCCCGTCGTGATAGGATGTAAGGGAATTTCTTTCATCAGGGGATCAAATGCATTTTGTCGGCGTAAAATTAGCTAAATATTAATTAGACTGCCAATATTTCTTGGATAATATTTTCGTGATTTTTGTGCGGTAATATCAATGTGATATGTTAAAAAGCTCAGATACACATATGGCAACATTAGTTTGATTTGTCCACGTATCATACGAGTATGTATGTATGTATATATTATATATATATATATATATATATATATATATATATATATATATATAATATAGATAGATACAAATACAATAATTAGCAGAAATAAAAGGTAATAAATTCATAAGTAATTGTACGTTAAATGAAGACACCAAAGATCAATATATGTATATATATATATATATATATATACACACACATATATATATATATATATATATATATATATATATATATATATATATATATATATATATATATATATATATATATATATATATATATATATATATATATATATATGTGTGTGTGTGTGTGTGTGTGTGTGTATATACAATATGCAAGTAGCTGTATATATATTAAATAGTGTTTGCATTGTGAAAGAATTCCTCTTTGGACAATATCGCGTTTATATATTAGCATTCACACATGTACTCACTCTTTAACTAACATCCACATAACAAAAAAGGTGAAACCAAAATCTCACCGATGACTGCCTCTCGTCTTTCAAGGGTTAGAAGAAGAAGAAGAAGAAGAAGAAGAAGAAGAAGAAGAAGAAGAAGAAGGAGAAAACGAAGGGGAATAAGAAGGAGAAGAAAGGGGAAGAAGAAGAAGAAGAAGAAGAAGAAGAAGAAGAAGAAGAAGAAAATGACGACGAAGAAGAAGAAGAAGAAGAAGAAGACGAAGAAGGAGTAGATAAAGAAGAAGGAGAAGTAGAAGAAGAAGAAGAAGAAGAAGAAGAAGAAGAAGAAGAAGAAGACGAAGAAGAAGAAGGAAATCTCCCAAGGGCCCAAGCAATGAATCTCCCCGTCAGAAGAAATATGATTTTCCATCGGGCCTTTTTTTTTTTGTGGTTGGAGGGGCGGGGGCAGAGTCGTAAATGGACAGCCACCAGCACTAGCGTTCATGATTCGGTTTCGTCTTCTGGGATATCCAGGGGGGTTGGGGGGGTCAAGGGGTTATCGAAGGGGGCAAATCCCCCCCCACATTATCCCTTATTAGGCCGTTGGAGGAAGCCTCAACCTCAAGCCACTGGAGAATTCGAAGCATGTAGTTGTAAATGAATTTTGTTTAAGGTTGGAGCAATAATGGCTGCCTTCAACTTCAATGGAGAATTTGGCTAGATATTTTTTCTAGATGATTATAGATCTAGGAAAGCGTTTAGTAAATTGTTGAGTTATATGATGATGATGATAATGATGATGATGATGATTATGATGCTATTTCACATTTGGAGAACGATCTACTAAATGTCTTTCATATTTGAAGAATGATTTAATAAATATTTGTCAATAATGCATCATTTGATTATAAACTTCAAATACTATATTATATACCAAACATTTATCTTAATGTATTGCTCATAATTGTATGATCAATACATTAAGATATTATAAACTTCAAATGCTATATTATATACCAAACATTTATCTTAATGTATTGCTTATAATTGTATGATCAATACATTAAAATAAATGTTTGGTATATAATACAGTATTTGAAATTTATTATCAAGTTATGCACTAATAGCATAAGTATTTAATCCAAGCATCTTCAGATATCTATTTTCTGTTTTAACAAAACTTAACTAAGGTTTCTGATGAACAAATACCTAGAAGGATAATGATATATGGTCATTATGCAATACTTTTGACATCCAAATAGACTGGGAACTACAAAGTGTCTAGTGATTTAAAATACCAAAATATAACTAACACGGGAAATGCCAATTTCTAAAAAAATTACACAGCTACTACTGATCTGCACAATGATTTTCGTTTTCATCAATAAATAAAAAAACAATAAGCCACTGATAATTCTAAGCCATATGGGACAATGAAACAAACCATAATATCTATAATCCTAAGAAACTTTCACTTCCCAAGAACTCGTAAAGCTCTTTCTGTCACCCTTGAATAACAAAGCACCTTCTGATAGGCCGAGTCCTTCACGAGACAAGTAACGAAAAAAGACACGATAATTCTTCAAGTCGTACGATACTTTATCTCTCTCTCTTTCTCGCAGTACCAACCAGTGCTCCGTCCCATCGTTCCGAACCAGCGTTCCAAATCAGCGTTTCGAACCAGCGTTCCGAACCATCGTTCCGAACCAGCGTTCCGAACTAGCTTTCCAGACTAGCGTTCTAGACTAGCGTTCTGAACCGGTGTTCCAAACTAGCGTTCCGAACCAGTGTTCCGAACCAGAATTCAAAACCAGCGTTCCAAACTAGCTTCCCAAATCAGCGTTCCAAACTAGCTTTCCAAACCAGCGTTCCAAACTAGCGTTCCAAACTAGCGTTCCAAAGCAGCGTTCCGAACCACCTTTCTCGAGCGGCTCCGGGAGATTCGTGTTTGAGCTCCGAAGACCTCGGGCGCTTCGTATTTGAAGTTCATATTCCATTCTCTTGGAAACGCCCGGATATTATCTTAACTCCCTCCGCCCTTTCGTACAAAGGCTGCTAAATCCTCATTCCGAATAACGCAGCCAACGCCACCCCTCCCCCCCAAATTTCTCGTGAATACATTAGCCAGTGACGATAGCCTGAGATGTCGGGTTGTCGGGATGGAAAGAGGAAATGGTTGTAAGTGTCAAGTGTTGGGACATTTGCGACACTTGTATAGAGATGGCTTCTTATAAGTCTGTGCTGGTAAAAGTACTTTTAATTTAAGAATGAAAGGGAAAATTTATCGATTAGATGGAGAGGCTAATTTAAGTTAATAGGAAAATCAATATTGCAGTCGTATGAAGATTTCATATATATATTATATATATATTATATATACATATATATATGTATATATATATTTATGTATGTATGTATATATATATATATATATATATATATATATATATATATATATATATATATATATATATATATACATATATACATATATATGAAAGACTCTGATACAGAGAACGCACTTCACATTATGCGAGACTGAAACTTCACAGTTAAAAAGGTGGAAAATCACTAATTAATACTGACATTGCTTCCAACTAAGACTTAATACTCTTACTGACCCCACCGCGGAATAAGAGAGAGAGAGAGAGAGAGAGAGAGAGAGAGAGAGAGAGAGAGAGAGAGAGAGAGAGAGAGAGAGAGAGAGAGAGACTTCCTTTAATCGCGTCTCCTGTCTTCAGGAAAATCTTTTTCCTGACGCTCCTGATAATGCAAAAATCCTTTAATAGCGCGGCACTGAGCTGTGCCTCAAAAGACCTCTGCCTCCCCTCCCCCCCCCCAACCTTTTCTTGTCTGTAATTTTGGCCCTCCTGAGAGGAACCTAATTTTCCACCTCTCATTTATAAGCCTAAGCATCTTTGGGATCTAAATTTTCCTCTCTCTCTCTCTCTCTCTCTCTCTCTCTCTCTCTCTCGTCCTTCATAAGCACTTTGTCCCATCCTTATATGAGGTTGGTTCCCCTTCCTCCTCCTCCTCCTCCTCCTCCTCCTCCATCTTCTTCTTCACCTCCTCTTCCTCGTTCTTCTTCTTCTTCTTCTTCTTGTCGGCTCCTCCCACTTCTCTTCCTCTTCCTCCTCCTCCTCCTCCATCTTCCTCTTCACCCCCTCCTCCTCCTCCTCGTCCTTCTTCTTCTTCTTTTTCTAATCCTCCTCCTCCTTCTTCTTCTTCTTGTCGGCTCCTCCCACTTCTCTTCCTCTTCCTCTTCCTCTTCTCCTTCTTATTCTTCTTCTATGTCATTTATTTACATACGTTTCCATCTCATCTTATCATAGGATCATCTAAACTTTTATCTTTCTCTTTATATATATCCATTGTCCCATTTACCTCATATGAGGTCGACCGATCTTCCTCAACATGCCCACTTTGTCCCATCATTTATTGGGGTCAGCGCCCCTATGCCCACCTTTTTAAGGGTCCTTTGTCTCGTCTCCATCAAGTAAGCTGATATTCTCTAAACATCCTGTCATGTTTACCAACATGTTGATCATTCACGTCTCTGTCTCGACACAGTTTGTCTTCATAAGTCTCTGTCTCGACACAAATTTGTCTTCCTAAGTCTCCGTCTCGGCACAATTTGACACAATTTTTTCTTCCTAAGTCTCTGTTTCGACACACTTTGACACCATTTTTTCTTCCTCAGTCTCTTTATCGACATAATTTGTCTTCATAATTCTCTGTCTCGACACAAATTTGTCTTCATAAGTCTCTGTCTCGACACAATTTGACAATTTTTTCTTCATAAGTCTGTCTCGACACAATTTGACACAATTTTGTCTTCATAAGTCTCTGTGTCGACACAATTTGACACAATTTTGTCTTCATAAGTCTCTTTCCCGACAAAATTTGACTTAATTTGTCTTCATAACTCTCCTTCTCGACATAATTTGTCTTCATAAGTCTCTGTCTCGACACAATCTGTCTTCATAGGTCTCTGTCTCGACACAACCTGTCTTTATAGGTCTCTGTCTCGACACAATTTGACACAATTTTGTCTTCACAGGTCTCTGTCTCGACACAATTTTGTCTTCATATGTCTCTGTCTCGACACAATTTCTCTTCTTAAGTCTCTGTCTCAACTAAATTTGACACAATTTGTTTTCGCAACTCGTATTTTTCCCTAGACTCTCAGCAGACTAGTTTACATCGTTGAATCCACGTCTCTCTTATCTCCGTTGCAGGTGAGAGGAGATATTCTTGCTCGGATGCTCCCCATTATCTTGAAAAATACCTCCACGCCTCGCTCCGAGTCAATAATTTTCTCCTTCTCTTTCAACATTTTGTGTTCCATATTATTATTATTATTATTATTATTATTATTATTATTATTATTATTATTATTATTATTATTATTATTATTATTCAGAAGATGAAACCTATTCATATGGAACAAGCCCACCACAGGGGCCACTGACTTGAAATTCAAGCTTCCAAAGAATATTAAGGTGTTCATTAGGAATAAGTACGATGAGATAAAGGGGAATACATTAAGAAGAGATCCCACTCACTTATTAAAAAGTAAAAAAATTAATAAATTAACAAGCAGATAAAAATGTGAAGAAAATTTATTGAAATGCAAGGAGAATAGTTTTAGGGTAGCAATGCATTGCAGTGAAGGAAAGAATGAAAATTTCAGTGCATTGTAAAAACTGTCAATAATTTTACACGATTTTTTCAGTCACAACTTCCTCATAGCTTTGATTTTACAACTGGATTTATTTTGTTCTTTGAAAATAATGTGTTGAATGTGGTAAAAGCAGTCACATTAAATTCATCAAAGTTTTTGGGTCAAACATAAATTACTACCAGTTGGATACAATGCTACTTGCCATTTTGGAAGAAACAGTCTCATGCTATCAATTTCTTCATTACCATCACGCTATTTTGTTCGGTAAAACTATTTTGATCCATTAAAATTTTGCCAAATTAATTTCATGTTCTTTTTGTCTGGTAAAACGATTATTTATTTTCCCCACAATTAGAAAAATCATTCATCTTATTTCCGGTTTAGCAAAAGCTAATTTTGCGAAAAATTTTCTCCAGAATAAAACTTTCGAATGACCACGCAAGCATTTAGCAAATTATAATAATCTCTACATCATATTCCCGACAATACTGGACCGCTGCGGTTGTGACGCCAATACGTGCCATGAATCAAATCGATCAATCCCTTGAAGTTTTGCAAATAAATTCCATGGCATTTAATTCTGAGTGGGGCTGTTCGCCGTCTTATCAACTGCGCGCAGACACAAGGGTAGAAAGTCAAAATAAAATGCCATACGTAAGAGGTTTAGAATTTCCATTCTTTTGCGTTTTGAATAAGGGACGATTAAAAACTGACTACGCTCCCCTAAGTCTCGCTTGCACTGGAGCAGAGAGAGAGAGAGAGAGAGAGAGAGAGAGAGAGAGAGAGAGAGAGAGAGAGAGAGAGAGAGAGAGAGAGAGAGAGTCAAAATAAAATTCTGAAATTCTTATAACTTTTGTCATCAATTTGGATTACTTGCGTTCTAGACAAAATGGCCAAGTTAACGTAAATAATGAAATGAGAGAGAGAGAGAGAGAGAGAGAGAGAGAGAGAGAGAGAGAGAGAGAGAGAGAGAGAGAGATCAAAGTCAAAGTCCTACAGCTTTGTCGTAATTATAACTTATACTTACATGGACAAATTAAAGCAATGATGTCATCTTGGGAAAATGGAACACCCCTAAAATAGTAATGAACTAATGTAGAGAGAGAAATCATATGAAATTATCTTATACTTTTGCTGTCATCTTGGGAAAATGGAGTTAAAATGAAAATGAAAATATTAATGTTGCAACATAAAATGAAAAAGAATGTTCACATAAAATAGGAAACGAGAGAGAGAGAGAGAGAGAGAGAGAGAGAGAGAGAGAGAGAGAGAGAGAGAGAGAGAGAGAGAGAGTCTTACAACTTTTGTCATTAATTTGGATAACTTGCTCCCTAAAAATGTCTGTATGAAAAGGGAGAGAGAGAGAGAGAGAGAGAGAGAGAGAGAGAGAGAGAGAGAGAGAGAGAGAGAGAGAGAGACTGTCCATGGATAATGTAAAGTAAATGAGCAAATATTACAAAATGAAATTTGCTACCTTGTTAAAAAAATGTTCACAAAAAACCGGAAAACATGTCTGTACCATGGGAAAAAAAATATCATAATTTTTATGAATTTTCATCATAAAGTAAAATAAGGTACTGAGACAGGATTAAATCATGTTGAATCAGCATTAGCCTCGTTATTCCTGTACCAGTTCGGCGATTGAGTCAACATTCCACATTTTCTTAAAAGGGAAATGGCATCGGGTAGTGAATCTTGGTTAACCATTTATTCTAATAAAAAATTAAGTAAAAAAAATTCCTCCTAAAAACTTGTGCAGCAAAATATTACATAGAGATATTTTACAATTTAATTTACTGGTGACTGACTATAACACAGCTTAAGTGATGCCTTACAAAAAGATGTGGAATATAACTATGATAAGCAACAATAATAGTCAGTTTGGCTCCCTACTGGAACATCGATTACAGAGTCAGGCTATTTTTATTTTAGATGAGTCGTCGAGCCTGTTTAAAACGTGTTAAACAATGTGTTAAACTACGTCTTAAATAATTCAACAATTTGTAAGGGCAATACTATGAAACAGTAAAACCGCTCTCAAACACACATTGGCAACTTATCGCAAACACGTTACAAACATGTTGAATACAAGTCAACGACTTAATGGAGAGTCCTCACCAATGCTTCATACCATTGATTATCCAGCGTTTCCCAAAGACATGTTCTCCAATTGTGATTGTTTTATTTTCAACCTGTTCTCTACATACAATCATCGACTTGTTGTCAACCTGTTTGTGACATGTATGTGACAAGTTTCCAACATGTCTTTATGACATGTATGTGACAAGTTTGTAACATGCGTTTATGACATGTATGTGAATATTTTCCGTGTTTATGAAATATGAGACAAGTTTCCAACATGTTTAATGACATGTATGCAACAAGTTTCTAACATGTGTTTATGACATGAATACAACAAGTTCTGTTTATGACATGTATTAACAAGTTTCCAACATATGTTTATGACATCTATGCAACAAGTTTCCAACATTTGTTTATGACATGTTATGCAACAAGTTTCCAACGTGTGTTTTTGACATGCACGCAACAAGTTTCCACCATGCAGTTACGACAAGTTTCATTGTAATACGGACTCTCCCTAGAAAACACTGAAAAAATGTCAAATTAAAATTTCTGGTCACAGGAAATGAATTACCATTGAACCCAAAGACACTGAAATACTACAATGATGCAAATTTCTAAAATAACTAAATAAATAAACGAATGACGGCTGTGATACGAACCCGGCATGCTGCCTCTAGCCCTCCCAAATGCCCGGGATTACATAAATAGGATTAAAATGCTGGGCATTTACATAAATATCTCTCAGAAAAATCCCCCGTTCGCTCTCAGTGAATACATAACGCATGACATTCGAAAGCTAAGAAGATTATAGCTTTAAAACTCCTTTTCCGGAACTACCGTGTACAGTTTGCCTTACGCAGCAGGCAGCAAGTAATGTCTTTATATTTTTTGTTTTATTTTTTCCAGGTTCTTAACACTTTGCTGTCCAACTTCTTTAACTTTGTCTAGTTCAGTGTTTACTATCCTTTGGGAGTCTAGAGGTGATACAGTGGTGTTATTTAATTATAATAATAATAATAATAATAATAATAATAATAATAATAATAATAATAATAAAAAAACTGTGTAAGTTCTCAGCACCGAGACTGGATAATAATAATAATAATAATAATAATAATAATAATAATAATAATAATAATAATAATAATATAATGATAATAACTGTGTAAGTTCTCAGCACCGAGACTGGATAATAATAATAATAATAATAATAATAATAATAATAATAATAATAATAATAATAACTGGGAGTAATCTCTCAGGGTCGAGACTGAAACACAATATAATAATAATAATAATAATAATAATAATAATAATAATAATAATAATAATAATTTCCAGACTTTACCTCTATAAATCCACTAGAAAAATCAAAAGCAAAAAAACAACAAAGCAAATTTTAACAACTTATACTAAAGGCAGATGATCTTTATTTATTCAATAAAAAATGAACCTCTCTCCATAAGCCCAAGTGGTTACACAACAAGTCATATTCATATTCTCTACCCGTCTTATAGACGGGTGGAGGAAGGAAGGAGGCGAGGTTTGTTGACAGTAGGGCGTCATATCTACCGTTTGGTCTTTCTTTTGCGTTGCTTATTACTGTTTACTCTCTGTTTCTTTTCTGTTTGTTGTTTCATTTTTTTTTTTTGTCTACGTCGTATTTCTCTATGCATTGCTTTGATTAGATGGTCATTTTTTCTTTATGTGTTTGTGTATTGTGTTGGTGTTTTATTTTCCTTTTGCTGCAGCTGTGTGTGTTTGTGTGTATGTATGTATGTATGCATATGTATATATATTTAAATATATATATATATATATATATATATATATATATATATATATATATATATATATATATATGTATATATATATATTTAAATATATATACTTGTATATATATGTATACATATACATACACACACATATATATATATATATATTTTATATTTAAATATAAATACCTGTATATGTATGTATATGTATGCATATATATATATATATATATATATATATATATATATATATATATATATATATATATATATATATATAAATATATATATATATATATATATATATATATATATATATATATATATATATATATATATATATACATACATACATACATACATATATATAATATTAAAGAAATAACTCAGTGGAAAATGCAAGAGGGAAAGTAACTAATTCAAACTTAATTAGACTAAGAGCACTAACATCAATAACAAAAACAATCACGAACGTAAAAGAAAATAAGAAAATTCACATGACAAATATCCCATTGGAATTACCTCCCACTTTGGCCACTCACTTATATTAACAGGATGATCTCAATCCGATTTTACATTCCGCATAACACTAATTAATATTCACATTCCTCTAAAACTTTGTCCATTAATAATTTTGCTTGGGCGAGTCTCTATTGTTCTCAAATATCAATCTCAGAATCTATGAGGAATAAAGTTATTATTTATTGCTCTGGTGATGAATGTAATGTCATTTTATGAACATAATAAATATAATTATTGGAAATTTTATTATGTCTCGGAACCACTTTTACAAAAAGTTTTATATCTAGAACTTGAGTGGAGTTCGTGATAATAAATTCTAGGTGATTTTATAAGTATATAAGGAAAATATTATTGGAAATTTTATTAATAAATACTAGGTGATTTTATAAGTATCAGGAAAATATTACTGGAAATTTTATCATGTCTTGGAGCAAATGTTAAATAAGTTTTATATCTAAAACCTGAGTTGCAATTGTGATGATAGATTCTATTTTATTTTGTAAATATAAGGAATATATTATCAGAGATTTTTAATGTCTTGGAACTATTGTTAAAAAAAGTTTTATAACTAAAACTTGAGCTGCCTTTTCAGAAATAAATTCCAGGTGATTTTATAAATAAAAAGAAAATATTATTAGAGATATGTCTTGGAACCACTGTTGAAAAATTTTTTTGATTGAAAATTTAGTTGAATTTGCAAAACCAATAAAAAAGTCATATAGTAATGACATCATCATAATGAATGCTCACTGGCATGAATAATGATTGTGATTTGAATGTAGAAAATAAAATATGTCATCAAAAGAAAAATAACTGACTAATTATTGAGTGAATCAAACATTGAACGACGCAAAACTAACCAACATTTTACTACATCCAACTTTTGATTTGAAAAGAAAAATAATTAACTAATTAATTATTAAGGAAATCAAACACTGAACAGGGCAAAACGAACCTACATTTTGCT
>NC_089796.1:3555000-3575000 GCF_040412425.1 Macrobrachium rosenbergii | reverse complement strand
TACATAAAATACGTAAAATTATAAGGTTCAATTAGGATGATTTATTAAGAATCAAAAACTCGCTATGTGACTGGTTCCTAAATTAAGCATCATCACTAATATTAAGTAATGATTATCATTATTTTCAACTGATTTACCCAGAAAAAGAAAGTAGAGTTCCTCACTTTAATAAGGGCAGATGGGAAGGGATTATTCTTACGGATAAAATTCAGACTTGATTCCAATTCTGTTCTTGAGGATGAAATTCAAACTTTATTTCAAATTTCTTCTTAAAGGTGAAATCAAAATCTCATTTAAATAAACCGTAACTCTCTAAGCATTCAGCGGTTGCATAAAGTGAATATAATGAAGATTTTAATTAAAATTCTATAAAGATTTGTTTCTTAGACTTAAAAATTCGCTGTTGGTTGAAATTCTGTCATTCGCCCCCGCATCCCAAAAAATAGTGATAAAAAAATTTGTTTAGTAAACAATGAATAAGGAAACATATAACTTTCTTTGTTGCAATAAACACGAACAGAGAGAACACAAGATTGTAAAAAAACAAACAAACTTGTCTGTTAGACAAAATAGTCAACAGGTAAAATCAGTGGAGCCGATTGGCTCGAACGGATTCGCCAATCTCACACACACACACGCCGTTCACAGAATAAAATGGCTACAATAATTGATAATCACTAATTCATAATAGATAATAATGACTGATAATCAATAATAATTATATAGACTATAACACAAACACGCGTTTATGGAATAAAACGCCAACTGTGATTGGCAATTAATAATTCATAATCAATGATAATAATAACTGATAATCAATAATTCATAATCAATAATAATAACTATTAATAAATCAATAACTATTGATAATTACTAATCAATAACAATTATACAAACCATAACAAAACACGGAGTAAAAGGCCAAAAATAAATAATAATCAATAATTAATGATAATAATTAACAATCAATAATAATTATACAGACTCTAACATGAGGCAACATCAACAACAACAACAATAATAAAAAGGCTATAACGCTGAAAAAAAAAAAAAAACCTAAGAAGGCTGCGCTAATAATCAAAGTAAGGTCTCAGGTAAACATTTACAATATGCATCGTCCGCACCAAGGCGAATTCCCTTCCCTGTGAGGCGTGAGAGGCGGCGCACTGTAGGCATTACTTAAGGTTCTTTGCAGCGTCCCTTCCCTAAGCCCCTAGCTGCAACCCCTCTCGTTCCTTTTACTGTACCTCCTTTCATATTCTCTTCCTTCCATCAACCCTCTCCTAACAATTGATTCATAGTGCAACTGCTTTGAGGTTTTCCTCCTGTTACACCTTTCAAGCCTTTTACTCTCAATTTCCGTTTCAGCGCTGAATGACCTCATAGGGCCCAGTGCTTGGCCTCTGGCCAAATTCTATATTCAATAATAGATACTCCTAAACACGCTTGTCTTCCGTCACTTGTTCACAGTTATTTTATTATTTTTTTATCTTATTATTTTATTATCTTTTACTACTCTTAATGATTTCTGTCGTTTAATTCTACAGAAATATATCAGGAAAATGCATTGCTACAAGTGGGAGCCTGGACAAATTTATAATTCATTTTACTGATTCAATTCTAGCAATTAATTCTAACGTATCTTTCACTTTTTTTAAATTCCAGCATTTAATCCTATAGAAATATACCAGAACAAAGCGAAACTACAAATGGGGTTATGTACAAATTTATATTTCATTTTATTAATTCTGCCATTTAATGCTACAGAAATATACATGATTATCTTCCCTTGCTTATTCAAGCTTACTTCCATCTTTTATTTTTTCTAATCCTAGCGTATAAAACACATAACTCGAATATATATATATATATATATATATATATATATATATATATATATATATATATATACATATATATATAATATATATATATATATATATATATATATATATATGTATATATATATATTTATGTGTATACATATATATCTATATCTATCTATCTATCTATCTATCTATATATATATATATATATATATATATATATATATATATATATATATATATATATATATAATACATATGAGAGAGAGAGAGAGAATCTCTCAGAAACAAAAGAGAGACAAACATCTTGATTGATAATCAAAAAAGCCAATCAGGATAATGACAATGATACATTTGCAAGAGAGAGAGAGAGAGAGAAGAGAGAGAGAGAGAGAGAGAGAGAGAGAGAGAGAGAGAGAGAGAGAACGAATTACCGTCGCCCGAGAAAAACCCTTCGAGGGCCGTCATGATACAAAGGCTCTTCTCAGACCAAATCGAGGTTAGGATTTGGTCTGAGAAATGCCATCTCCGAGATCTGTCCCATTTCTCGCAATTTCTCGCAATTCCCCGAAGAAATGTTGCGTCGTATCTGCGACGAGGGAAGATGACTGGGACGCAAGCACTCTGCTTGCGTCCGAATGCAGGTGTGCCAGCCCGCGGGCGCGTATGTGGGCGATGGCCTTTTATATATATATATATATATATATATATGTATGTATGTATGTATATATATATATATATATATATATATATATATATATATATATATATATATATATATATATATATACACACACACATATATGTGTATATATATTTATAATAAATATACACATATATGTATATATAAATGTATGATTTTTGTCATGTTTGTATGTATGTCTTGGAAACTACAGTATGCATAAAAGCATCTGATAATAATAATAATAATAATAATAATAATAATAATAATAATAATAATAATAATAATAATAATAATGCATCCCCGAGTTACAGAACTAATTTATGAATCTCATCAAATGATTTATTTACTAATAATAATAATAATAATAATAATAATAATAATAATAATAATAATAATAATAATTGTAAAACAGTTTAGAAATCATACAATGATGTATTTAACAATACTATTTCATCAAATGATGTACTTTGTATACGCAACAATGGGCTATTGTAGGACACTGATTAAGCAAACATGCCATAGGGCACAAATATATTTAAACATGTTTGTGTTCATCAACGTATGTACATACACATGCACATGTCTGCATGTGTATGTGAGTGACTGACGCATTGTTTAAGAGAGCTTTGTATGTGTATAAACGCATGAAATATAACTGTGTATGATTTTCCTGTGTATAATTTTTCATTTACACTCTGAATTGCGTGTGTGTATGTGTGTATTTGTGCGTATGTTCACCATAACGCATTGTGTAGCCAGCTATAATGAATGTATGTATGTATGTATATATATATACACATATACGTACATGTATATATAATATATATATTTATATATGTATGTATGTATGTATGTATGTATGTAAGTACATTTATAAGCCCCTCCCCATGACGTATGAATAAAAAAGAATTGACCCTCCACAATGGGGTAACCCCAAGAGGGAATTGGGAAATGGGGGGGAGGGGGTTAGTCTAGATTGACGTCACGTATCACGTGACCAATATTTGCGAGACATTGTGAGGCCGGGACTGATGGCTGTCATTTCAATAATAAATGTCCGCAATAAATACCTACGTAGTATAATTATTATTATTAATTATTATTACTGTTATTATTATTATTATTATTATTATTATTATTATTATCACTGATAATTAATATAATTAATATTATTATTTTTAATATTATTATCAATAGTAAATGTCTGCAATAAATACCTACTTATTATTACTATTATTATTATTATTATTATTATTATTATTATTTTTAATGTTATAATAATAATAATAATAATAATAATAATAATAATAATCATTATTATTATTATTATTATCATATTAGATGAGAGAGATAATTCTCTTCAGTAATTTTTTCGTTAATGCGATAAACTGGCGTGACAAGTGGAAAGGTCATGAGGATATTCTCTCAGGGACGTTAAAACCTGCTTCTTTGCAAAATCGGGTTACATATTTGCTGCGGGGAGAGAGAGAGAGAGAGAGAGAGAGAGAGAGAGAGAGAGAGAGAGAGAGAGAGAGAGAGAGAGTATCTTGGAAATACAATGACTGTAATATCTTAATACTATAGATTATATGAAAGGAAACCAGGGTCATGAAAATGCAGTTATGAGAGAGAGAGAGAGAGAGAGAGAGAGAGAGAGAGAGAGAGAGAGATCTTGGAAATATAATGACTGTAATACCTTGATACTGTAGATTATATGAAAGGAAACCAGGGTTATGAAAATGCAGTTATGAGAGAGAGAGAGAGAGAGAGAGAGAGAGAGAGAGAGAGAGAGAGAGAGAGAGAGAGAGTATCTTGGAAATATAATGACTGTAATACCTTGATACTGTAGATTATATGAAAGGAAACCAGGGCTATGAAAATGCAGTTGAGAGATGAGAGAGAGAGAGAGAGAGAGAGAGAGAGAGAGAGAGAGAGAGAGAGAGAGAGAGAGAGAGAGAGAGAGAGAGAATCTCAGAAATAAAACTGCTACAAATATCTCATTAAGAAGCCAGCCAGGGCCATTAAAATGCACTTATGAGAGAGAGAGAGAGAGAGAGAGAGAGAGAGAGAGAGAGAGAGAGAGAGAGAGAGAGAGAGAGAGAGAGAGCTTTAAAATATACATACACCGCATAAGACCACATAAAAACCATAAAACTATATAAACGTAAATAATGAAGCGCCGATGTTAGGACCCACGAAAAATTCGGGTGGGTGAAACTGCAGATACTTTAACCGACCAGTCAATAGCTGCAGTACTTTCGCCGTCCACTGGTCAAGCTCGCGAGCGACGCTAGAAATCGTAAATAAATCAATATCATCTCTTTTTTACTCGGATATTTATTTTCTTCTTCTTGAAATATTCAAATCGGAGTACCCCAAGTGTTGAAAGCTACACAGTTGTCACTATTCGGTTAGCAAGCTGCGAGGATAAGCTGTTCTTATGTGGTTAGATATTTTTTCTTGCGTCGCAGACTTCATCTGAAAGCTGTGAGATTTAGTTATGATTATCATTATCATCACAATTACTGCGGAACACCCTCCCTGCTGAGTGTGTCACGCAGTTGGAACTTCAGAAGTTCAGGCGAAGACGCAATGCATTACTGCCCTGATACAATTCAACTTGTGTTTTAATATTTTACTTTCATTTTTCATTTATTTATTTATTTATTTATTTGTTAACTTGCCTGTTTTTCTAACATATTTCCCATTACCTTCTGTACCTTCTTTCGAATGAACACCATATTCTTTGGAAGCTTGAATTTCAAGTCTATGGCTCCTGCGGGCTTGTTCCATAAGAATAGGTTTCATCTTCTAAATAATAATAATAATAATAATAATAATAATAATAATAATAATAATAATAATAATAATAATAATAATAATAATAATTATGTAGTATTTAAAACCGAGTACCCGAATGTTAAAATCTGCAAGTATAAGCTGTTCCTTTTGGTTGGATATTTTTTTTCTTGCGTTGCCAAAATATTTATCTGAATGTCGTACGTTTAATTGACGAGAAAAAAAGGTATTATTATTATTATTATTATTATTATTATTATTAATTACACACACGTGCTATGTATGTATTGTGTATATATATATATATATATATATATATATATATATATATATATATATATATAGATATAGATATATATATATATATATATATATATATATATATATATATATATATATATATATATATATATATATATATATATATATATATATATATATATATATATTATATCTGTATGTATATATGTGAGTGTGTTTGTGTTTGTAAAAGCGTGTATATGTGTAGGTATTATTATTATTATTATTATTATTATTATTATTATTATTATTATTATATTCAGCAGAATCCCGCAAAAACCTGAGCGAATTGGCTAAAAAATTCGACTCCTACCTTTGCAAAATTCAGGTGCCGATGACCACTGCGGCTGTGACGCCAATTCTAGCTTTGCAAAAATCAGGTTACTTAACCCAGGTGCCAATGAACGGTGTGGCTGTGACGCCACTTAATACCAATCAATAAATCAATCTGTCAGTCATAATGGAAATTATGAGTTTAAGCAGCTGAAAATAGATATTTCTAACACGACATATATACTGCTTTAACCAAGCAATACTGATTTATTATTATTATTATTATTATTATTATTATTATTATTATTATTATTGAGAAGGCAAACCCCTATTTATATGGGACACGCCTACAAGGGCCAATGACCTGAAATTCAAGTTTCCAAAGAATAGAAGATTTTATTATTATTATTATTATTATTATTATTATTATTATTATTATTATTATTATTATTATTATTATCAATGAGAAGGTAAACCCCTATTCACATGGAACAAGCACATCTAAGGGGCCACTGACTTGAAATTCTTCAAGCTTCCAAAGAATATGTTGGTTTCACCCTCCCACCGCAGACCCCACAGTGCGGCAGTAACTGATCATGATACAGAGCCAGTGATTTTTTCTTCGCCGTGGGGGAGGCGCGAACACGCGACATCCCAGCGGCATGTCACGACACATGGAGAGGTGACAAAGAACAGTTTTACTTATTTAATCGGTAAAGCCACTTAGAAAATATATTTAGAGGTAAAAAAAAAAAGTAATTTGGTGATAGACACATTTTGGAATAAACACTGGGATTTAATAAGGAATAGTTTTATCTATTTGATTTGTGAAACCTTATCGAATATATAGACAAAACAGGCAAATAAAAATCAATAACTAACAAACGAAGATAGAAAATATTACTTGCGCGCATTATAAAAACAATAAAAAGTGCGCCGAAGTTTTTTCGGCGCAATCCAGTTTTCTGTACCGCGTATAATCAAGGTCACCGAAAATAGATCTATCTTTCGGTGATCTCGGTATAATGCTGTATGAGACGCGGCCCACGAAACTTTAACAACGAGCCGGTGGTGGCTTTTCCTATATCGTTGCCACAAGAACGATCATGGCTAATTTTAACCTTAAATAAAATATAAACTACCGAAGCTAAAGGGCTGCAATTTGGTATGCTTGATGATTGGAGGGTGGATGATCAACATACCAATTTGCAGCCCTCTAGCCTCAGTAGTTTTTAAGATCTGAGGGCGGACAGAAAACAATAGTTTTCTTTTACAGAAAACTAAAACAATTAAATGTAGCTAGTAAATTCAACATCCTTTGCACGTAATTTGAAGAAGCAAAATGAAAATCAATAAACAAGTTAAAAAAAAAAAGATAATTCATAACCTATTTGCGTAAGTTATTAAAAAAAACCAATTCAATATGGCTAGCAAGCTGAACATCTTTCACACGTAAATTGAAGAAACAAAATGAAAATTAATAAACAAGACTTTAAAAAAATATATATATATGATTCACACCCTATTTGCACTAACAAGACCCTAAAATCATTAAAAAAAAAAAGTCTCGACGAGGCCGGGTGTATACCAATTAAAAACGAAAAATTACGCAAAACCCCCTATGTGACCGCGCTAACAATAGCGCTTCGGATCTTTTTTGCTAGATTAGCACTGATCGCTTGACATGCTGATATTAGCAAGGGACCCAATTAGCGCAGGTTCTGCCATTCTCTTGTTGCCTTCTTCCCCCCCTTCCCATTCCCTCCCATCCCCTACCCCTAACAGCAATCCTTCTCTCTCTCTCTCTCTCTCTCTCTCTCTCTCTCTCTCTCTCTCTCTGACGGAGTAGTGATATATTTTTGTGTATATCAGTAGTTGTTAATATACGTTAAATATGTAATCCTGAGAATTCTCTCTCTCTCTCTTTCTCTCTCTCTCTCTCAGACAGGGTAGCGGTATCTTTTGTTTATATCAGTAATCTCAAATTACATCCCTGGAAAAATGACGAAATTGTTAATATACGTTCTCTCTCTGGCAAGGTAAGAGATATGTTTTTGTTTGTATCCATAATATTTCAAAGTATATCACGAGAAAAATGACATAATTGTTAATATAAGTTAAATGTTATCCTGAGAACTTACTCTCTCTCTCTCTTTCTCTTACACAATGTAACGATATATTTTTGTACTTTGGAATATTTCAAATTATACCACGAGAAAAATGACATCTTTGTTAATTATGTTAAATTCTCTCTCTCTCTCTCTCTCTCTCTCTCTCTCTCTCTCTCTCTCTCTCTCTCTCTCTCTGTGCGTCGCCATAGTGATTATTATTATATTCGTTTTGAAAAGTCGCCATCATTCCCAGCCGTGCTATTAACAGCTGCCAATTAATTCTATAATTAGGAATTCCGATTCCTGAAATTCGGACATTTTGTACAGTTCATCACTATAATAAGCAAGAGATTTTTCAAACCTGTAGGATGGTAGTGCCGTCAGTGCACCTCATGCGGTGCACTGTAGGCGTTACTTAAGGTTCTTTGCAGCGTGCCTTCTTTGGTTCTTTGTCCCCTTGCTGCAACCCCTTTCATTCCTTTTACTGTACCTCCGTTCGTATTCTCTTTCTTCCATCTTACTTTCCACCTTCTCCTAACAACTGATTCATAGTGCAACTGCTTTGAGGTTTTCCTCCTGTTACACCTTTCAAACCTTTTACTGTCAATTTCCGTTTCAGCGTTGAATTACCTCAGAGATCCCAGTGCTTGGCCTTTGGGCTAAATTCTATATACAACTCAAGAGATTTTTGTAAAAATATTTTGTTTGTTTGATTACTGTGTTTGTTATGTCATTTGCATAATTTGATGTTTAGAAGAAAAACTCTTGGCGGTCAAAATGCAAATTTTTTTTCTTATTCTGTTAAAGAGCACATTAAAGTCTTCTTTTACAAGTAAAACTTGTAAAGATTCGAATGCACATTCTTAGAAATCATTCAAAGAGTAAGTTTTTCTAAATAAAGAATTTTTTAATATTTTTGCTAATAAAACTAACACCGTTGACGTGAGTTTTTTGGGGGGATTTAAAAGTCATTCTTTACAAAAAAAGAAAAAAATCCGATATACTGTTGGAGGTAAAGAGGCTTTTGTGTGTGTGTGTGTGTGTGTGTGTGTGTGTGTGTGTGTGTGTGTGTGTTTGACAAGATAGATCCATTCATTCAGCATAAAAAGAACCCCAAAACCCAACCCCCGTTTTCGTGACGGTTCTTTCAAAGCAATCCATTTCAGTTTAAACAAGTGCATTCAAGCGTCATACTTTCCTTATCACTAGAATACCTCAATTTCCCTTCTTGCATTCTTAAGATTATCGTCTGTCCTTTTTCTGAGCCACGTTTAAATATCCCCAGCCGACATCATTGCTAACTGAGATTCCGCCAATCACGCTCAGCCTCAACCAGAGATTCCGCCAATCACGATTTGCCTCAACCAGAAATTCTGCCAATCACGATCAACTTCAACCGCAGATTCCGCCAATCATGATAATCTTCAACTGGAGCCTCAGGCAATCACGATTTGCCTCAACCGGAGATTCCGCCAATCATGATTAGCCTCAGTGATGTCGGCTGCGGAAATTACGGTTTTATTGACTTAACACCCGCAAACGCCAATTTTCTTTACTTTAACAACAACCACCAAAACAACAATTACAACAAAATCTTTACGTCTCCCTCGAAAACAACGACTCAGAAACCCGAATTTAAGCGGATCGAAGCCGAGTCTATCTTAAAAGCTTCAAATTCGATGAAAACTGAAAAGGGTTCGGCGTGTTACAAGGGGAGATCTTACCTCTCCTCTCAAATCTCCCACAGAATCCGGGATGGCGTGTAACATAACCCGGTTAACGCTTCAACTTAGTTAGGTTTAAACTTTGAAAGTTGATCTTCTCTCTCTATTTTTAAATTTTTAATGCGATTTTACCTGAAATAAAACTTTTCAATATATATTATG
The DNA here is from genome assembly GCF_040412425.1 of Macrobrachium rosenbergii. Classification (NCBI taxonomy): domain Eukaryota; kingdom Metazoa; phylum Arthropoda; class Malacostraca; order Decapoda; family Palaemonidae; genus Macrobrachium; species Macrobrachium rosenbergii. The sequence continues at coordinate 3,565,120 of NC_089796.1, read as the reverse complement.
TGCAACCTCATCTCAAAATCACTACTCAGATCATCTCAAAATCACTACTCAGAGAGTTCAAACATTGGGGCAGAAAGGTCACAATGAGACAAGAGAAATCTAGCGACTTTTGGATAAAAAACTGAGTTAACTCGACCCACAAATCATTGCTCAGAAAGTGACAATGACTCCGGAAAGCGAAACAGGGAATAATAATAATAATAATAATAATAATAATAATAATAATAATAATAATAATAATAATAATAATAATACAGTCTCTACATAATTATGCAATCTATTTGTTACACAGATATCCCACGGGCAATCAACTCCACTTGTGCTAAAAAGAAATCTTTAGCAAGAAAATGGGGAACAACATAGTATACTAAATATAAGCTCGTGGCAAGAACTCACATAATAATAATAATAATAATAATAATAATAATAATAATAATAATAATAATAATAATAATAATAATAATAATATTTATCACTTTCTACCTGGATACCATAAAACGATTACAATGCTACTTTAAAAATCGTCATCATTATCATCACCATCAAAGCCATCACAATCACTTTACAATGATTCCCTGCAAGGACCTCATCCAGCGAAATCACCCTGACACGCGAGCGAAGAAAACTCGCCCCTAATTTGATAAAGCTTTTAGGACCTTTTTCCCGGAACGATATTTACCAAAGTGACACCGGACAATAAAATATCCGATACCAATTAACTCATCATCATCCATTACCGTTAATGGGACTTTTTTTTTTCAGGAAGTCCAAAATTATTTATGAAAAATATAGTCGGTAAATTCAAGCCGCGTGCGGAGGGAATTCAAGCAGCACCGAAAACATCGGTTTGAAATTGCACCGGAAATATTCTTCCCAATGTTGATATCCTACTGTTTCCGGCTGTCAGTTGCTAATGAATGTGTTCCTGGCTTCCTTTATTCTGTTTTTTGTCTTTAGGAAAGGAAGATGCAGATAAAAGTTAATGCAATAGCAAATGTTAAGCAATGGAACAGGAAAAGCATTAAATGCAATGCTTTGACAGAATTTAGAAGGAAACAAATATTAAAATGTATAATTAGAAGATTAGGGAAGAATCTTTGTTTATTCGCTTGAAAGTAAATTACAGAAAGACTTCCCAAGACAACAAAAATATGCATTAATACAGGAAGAGGGGACTGATAGAAGCGAATAAACAAAGATTAAATAAATAAATAAAAAAAATTCCTAGGAAAATTAAACCAGTTTCTGCCTCCAACTGCCCACTTTTCATTTGTCCCGAAATAAAAAAAAACCATTTAATAAAAACACACTAGTAACTTATCGCACACAAGTCACAAACATGTTGAAGACAAGTCACCAACTATAAGCATTTCTAATCAGTGCTTAGTACGACTATCCACCAGTCGTTGACTTACTTTCAACCCGTTTCCTATATGTATACCACGTGTTGTCGACATGTTACTGCTCTGTGTCTGACTTGTGCCAAACATAATGTACTGTACCACCATCAGTAGCTGACATATTTAAACCCATTGGTGATTTGTAGGCTATGCAACGCATCGTCGACATGTTACTAACCTGTGTCTGACTTGGCTCAAAGACAATGTGCTGTACTACCACCGACAGGCGTTGACTTATCGTCAACTTGTTTGTGATAAGTATGCCACAAGTTGTCAACATGTTGCTGACTTGTCTCAGAATAAAGTACTGAACCGTCGACAGTCGTTGACTTATTGTCAACCTGTTAGTGATGTGCATGCCACTAGTTATCAATATGTTACTGACATGTGTCTGACTTGCCTCAAACACAAAATACTGTACCATCGACTATCGTTGACTTGTCAACTTGTTTGTAGTAAGTATGCCACAAGTTGTCAACATGTTACTGACATGTGTCTGACTTGTCCCAAACATGAAGTACGGCATCTTCGACAGTCATTGACTTATTGTCAACCTGTTAGTGAAGTGTATGCCACTAGTTATCAACATGTTACTGACATGTGTCTGACTTGTCTCAAACACAAAGCACTGTACCACTGACAGTTGTTGACTTGTCAACTTGTTTGTGGTAAGTATGCCACAAGTTGTCAACATGTTACTGACATGTGTCTGACTTGTCTAAGACATAATGTACCATACAGACTCCTCTTACTCAGGGGCATCTGATGTCATTCCCCTCAGATCCTATTTCTGACGGTTCTCCAAGACATGAAAATGTAATGAGCTGATGATATTTTTGGCTCGGGGTCTTATGCATATTCTATGCAGTATGTTGGTCCGCGAATGCGTCATAACAATTTTATGACATTTTTTTATTACATTTCCTGATTTCCATATGTATTCAGTACTAGGATTTCAGGTATTATTTGCGATTTCGTTATAAAATGACGCAAACCTGGGGAAATTATTTTGTAACTTCTTTGAGGATTTTACCTGTATTGTTGTAATAATAATAATAATAATAATAATAATAATAATAATAATAATAATAATAATGAAATTTATTTATATTATCAATAATAATAATAATAATAATAATAATAATAATAATAATAATAATAATAATAATAATACACTTGTCAAGACTACCACACAGCGTTGATTATCGGTAATGAGTCGAGATTACTGAAATAAATTTGATGATGAGCGATACAATGGCCTGTCATAAAGCATTCGTAAATGCACCGACCAACGAAGCATCCATTGCGAAAAACGAACCATTCCACGAAGTCTCTGTTACGACTCTATAAATTTCACGAAAAAAGAATTAAAAAGTCAGAGGGCGATGAGGGTGGTGGGTGGAGTGGGGTGTAGGCAGGTGGGGACCGGGTAGCCCCCAGGGGAACTCAGTACCCCCGTGGGAACTGGGTACTCCCCAGGTGGGGAACAGGGTACAACCACCAGGTGAGGATTGATTATCCCCCAGGTGGGGATTGGGTACTTCTTCCCAGGTGCGAATGGGGTACCCCCAGTTGTGGACGGGATATCACCCCCCAGGTGCGGATTGGGTGCCACCTCCTAGGTGGGGATTCGGATACCTTTCAGGTAGGGATTGGGTGCTCCTCCCCAGGTGCGAACTGGGGTTCCTCAAGGTGGGGATTGGGTACCCCCGGTTTGGGGAATGGGTACCACCCCAGGTGGGGATGGTGGTGGTTGAAACCCTCCCCCAGGTGAGAATTTGGTAGCGTTTTTCCTCCAAGTGGTAAGTGGGTATCCCCCAAGTGGGGATTGGATAACCCCCTCATGAGGAGATTGGGTACTACGCCCCCCCAGGTGGGGATTGGATACCACACCCCCAGGTGGGGATTGGATACCACGCCCCCAGATGGGGATTGGATACCACCACCTCATGGTGGGGATTGGATACCACCCGCCAGTGGGGATTGGATACCACCACCCCATGGTGGGGGATTGGATACCACCACCTCATGGTGGGGATTGGATACCACCCGCCAGTGGGGATTGGGTACCACCAGCCCCAGGTGGGGATTGGATACCACGCCCCCAGATGGGGATTGGGTGCCATCACGTAATGGTGGGGATTGACTACCACCACCCCTAGGTGGGGATTGGATACCACGCCCCCAGATGGGGATTGGGTACCACCACCCCTAGGTGGGGACTGGATACCACCAGCCCCAGGTGGTGGGATACCAACACCCCGGAGGAAAAGGGGCGTCTCCCCGCCCGCCTCCCCTCCGGTTGCAGTTTTCGATTTCGAGCGGCAAAAATACTGTCGACTATTCTCCTCCCGAGGATTAGCTTTATGGCGCCCATTTGTTTAACGTCGAGGGCATTCATGGCAATATTGGCATTAACGAGACTTTAATGCATCCAGGAGCCTCTAAAGAGAGAGATCGGACACACACGCACGCACACACACACATACTCACTCGCGAGAAATAGGCTATGTAGGCTAAAAGCCATTTCTGGAGCCCAGTAGTAATCATGCATAGTTTCGTTTACCGATATTAGACCCTCGGGTATGTTTCGTACCCACGATGGGTCTGGTTACCGTGTTCAAGGTATGATATTTATATATGTATATGTATAATATATATATATATATATATATATATATATATATATATATATATATATATATATATATATATATATATATATATATATATATATAATCCGCAAAATGAACGAATTTTCGCTTACTCTATTTACAAAATGGGCGAATTTTCACTTTTTTAATTCGCAAAATGAACGAATTTCCACTTGCTCTATTTGCGAAATGAGCGAATTTTTACTTAGTCAATTCTCAAAATGAACGAATTTTCACTTTATTTACGAAATGAGCGAATTTTTACTCAGTCAATTCTCAAAATGAACGAATTTTCACTTACTTTATTTTGCGAAATGGGCGAATTTTTACTTACTCTACTTACGAAATTAGCGAATTTTCACTTATTCTATTTGCGAAATGAGCGAATTTTTATTGATGCAATTCGCAAAGTGAACGAATTTTCACTGACTCCACTTGCGAAACGAGCGAATATTTACTGAATTAATTTGCAAAATTTACGAAATGGGCGAATTTTTACTGATTTAATTCGCAAAAGGAACGAATTTTCACTTACTCTATTTGCGAAATGGGCGAATTATAGCTTTCTTTATTTGCAAGGTGTGATAATCTTCACTGAATTCTCTTTCAAAATGGGAGAATTTCAATTTATTTAATTTTATCAAAAGACCGAACCTTGGCTTAATTCAGCGAAAGACAATGAAATTAACGCAAAGAGAAAATTGAGAGACTAATTCTGGGAATATGAGGAAATCTTCCTAAGCGGATTATTCCTCCTTGTCTGCCCTACTTACCAAGCACCCAGCCACCATACACAAGAAGAAGAAGAAGAAGAAGAAGAAGAAGAAGAAGAAGAAGAAGAAGAAGAAGAAGAAGAAGAAAAGAAGAAAGTAGGAAAAGAAAACACAAGAAGAATTCTATGAAGAAAACAGCAGAAGACACGAAGAAGAAGAAAGAGAAACAGAAGAAGAAGAAGAAGAAGAAGAAGAAGAAGAAGAAGAAGAAGAAGAAGAAGAAGAAGAAGAAGAAGGAGTAGGAGAAAGAGAAACACAAGAAGAATTCTATGAAGAGAAACATCAGAAGAAGACGACGAAGAAGAAGAAAGAGAAACAGAAGAAGAAGAAGAAGAGAGAGAAGAAAAAGAGGAAGAAGAAGCAGAAGGAGAAACAGAAACACAAGAAGAAATCTATGAAGAAAGAGAAACAGAAGCAGAAGTCGAAGAAGAGGAAAGATAAACAGAAGAAGAAGAAGAAGAAGAAGAACAAGAAGAAGGAATAGGCAAAGAAGGAGAATGAGAAGAAGATGGAGAAGAAGAAGAAACAGAAGGAATAGCAGAAGAAGGAGAAAGAGAAACACAAGAAGAATTCTATGAAGAAGAAAGAGAAACAGAAGAAGAAGAAGAAGAAGAAGAAGGAGAAGAAGAGAGAGAAGAAAAAGAGGAAGAAGAAGAAGAAGGAGAAAGACAAACAGAAGAAAAACTCTATGAAGAAAGAGAAACGGAAGCAGAAGTCGAAGAAGAGGAAAGATAAACAGAAGAAGAAGAAGAAGAAGAAGAAGAAGAAGAAGGAATAGGCAAAGAAGGAGAATGAGAAGAAGATGGAGAAGAAGAAGAAGAAGCAGAAGAAGGAATAGGCGAAGAAGGAGAAGAGGAGGGAGCAGAAGAAATTTGATTAAATTGTCGAACAAGAAACCCCACTCGCTGCCGCCCCCATTGCGGATTCACATACTGACTGCCTTCGAAAAGCTTCCGCCTTTACTTTCTGCGTCAAAGAAATCGAACGAGGAAGAAGAAGAAGAAGAAGAAGAAGAAGAATCAACAGCGGAAATTCGGGAGATAAAGGAGACGGGAACGACTTTCCTCTTTGGATGGAGTGTTTCCAAATATAGAGTTCCCGCGTTCCAGGTAACAAGTCAGGAGGAGTTCCCGGAGAAGAGCGCGGATTGCTGCTTACGCTTCGGAGGGTTTTGTTACTGTTCCCACTGAGAGGTAAAAGTTCCAATGTTCTCGGTGGGACTAAGAGTTCCCTGGAACGAGCATGGAGTTCCCAGAGGCGATTAGAGTGCCCTGGAAAGAGCATGGAGTTCCCAGAGGCGATTCGTGTGCTCTGGAACGAGCATGGAGTTCCCAGTGACGATCCGAGTGCCCTAGAACGAACATGAGGCTCCCAGAAGCGATTAGAGTGCCCTGGAACGAGTATGAGGTTCCCGGTGATGATCCGAGTGCCATGGAACGAGCATGGAGTTCCCACTAACGATCCGAGTCCCCTGGAACGAGCATGTAGTTCCCAGAGGCGATTAGAATGCCCTAGAACGAGCATGTTGTTCCTGGTGATTAACTAGAGTTCCCAACGACGAGTGCTCGAGGGCAAACAGGAGGTTCCCATTGATGGGCAGAGTTCTCATGAGGCATCAGAAAGTTCCCAGGGGCGATTCATTTTCCCTGGAAAGAGAATGTAGTTCCCGGTGACTAACTGGAGTTCCCAGCGACGAGTAGTCGAGGACAGATCGACGATTCCCACTGAGAGGTAAGAGTTCTCATGAAGTATCAAAGTTCCCAGGGGCGATATGAGTGCCCTGGAGCACACATAGGGTTCTCAGTGACGAACTGGAGTTCCCAGTGACGAGTATTCGAAGACAGAAGAATACGAAGCTCTCAATGCAGATTAAAGTTCCAAGTCCCGAATATACAGGGTGCCCCACAAAAAAAACCAGGAAATTTTAGATTTATATTATGGAAGCTTGGGATATTGTGCCGAGCTTCCATAATGTAAATCTAAAATTTCTGTTTTTTTTTTTGTGGGGCACCTGTAGTTACAAATACCATACTTCCATATCCCAAAGACTGAAAGTTTCCAGCGAAGTTAAAAGCATTGCCTCTAAAATCAAGCAACGTCAAAACTTTTTCTTTTATCCACACGAAACGTTGTTAGTTTTTGTATATATAATTTTCTTATCATGTGTTAGAGAGAGAGAGAGAGAGAGAGAGAGAGAGAGAGAGAGAGAGAGAGAGAGAGAGAGAGAGAGAGAGAGAGAAGGAATACTTCTTATTACGGCTTTCTTATACATCGCAAGCTTATGAAAATCATTCGGGAGAACTTCCCAAAAAGCAAATTGAAAATGTTAGAGAGAGAGAGAGAGAGAGAGAGAGAGAGAGAGAGAGAGAGAGAGAGAGAGAGAGAGAGAGAGAGAGAGAGAGAGAGATGGTCTGAACCTAAGTAATCAACTGGGCTGGTGGCTATTAATAAATATAAAAATAATAAAAGATAAACAAAAGTGAACTGAAAAAGAAAGAACTAAAGCTCGATGGTGTGGTACTTAGCTGAGAGAGAGAGAGAGAGAGAGAGAGAGAGAGAGAGAGAGAGAGAGAGAGAGAGAGAGAGAGAGAGAGAGAGAGGTAAAAACCACAGCGGATATGACAAGAGTAAATCACTGCAGTCTTGTTGGATGTCAGCTTCATTCCTTTGGAAAAAATAAAATAAAACAACGAGAATGGAAATATTTCTTTTGCGCAGTGATCTGTAAAGGTTGCGCTTGAAAGCTTGCTTTTGTTTTTAAATATATGAATAACTCCTACTTATAGTTTCAGGTTTCTCTATCTCTCTCTCTCTCTCTCTTTCTATATATATATATATATATATATATATAAATATATATATATATATATATATATATATATATATATAATATATATATATATATATATATATATATATATATATATAATATATATGATATATATATATATATATATATATATATATATATATATATATATATATGATATATATAATATATGTATATAATATATACTGTATATATATATATATATATATATATATATATATATATATATATATATATATATATATATATATATATATATATATATATATATATATAGAAGCGTTATGAGATTATGAAAAAAAATTATAGATTCATGACTAAAAATCGACTCGATATAAATTTTGTGTATTTACGGTCAGAGAGAGAGAGAGAGAGAGAGAGAGAGAGAGAGAGAGAGAGAGAGAGAGAGAGAGAGAAAACATGCCGTTCCTTCCCCTGTTTGTGAATCAAACTCGGCACCCTGCCACTTGCGCTATGTGTGTGTGTGTGTGTGTGTGTGTGTGTGTGTGTGTGTGTGTGAGAGAGAGAGAGAGAGAGAGAGAGAGAGAGAGAGAGAGAGAGAGAGAGAGAGAGAGATGCAAGTGATTTTGCAACATGGGCATGAGATAGTTTTAGCAACAACCTGGTCAAGACGCTTGCAGTAGGAATTGAAGTAATTTATTATTATTATTATTATTATTATTATTATTATTATTATTATTATTATTATTATTATTATTCAGAACATGAACCCCAACTCATATGGAACAAGTCCACCTCAGGGGCCACTGACATGAAATTCAAACCTCCAAAGAACATTATGGTGTTCATTAGAAAGAAGTAACAGAAGATAATGGGAAATACAAAAAGAACACATCACTTATTAAAAATAAAAAAAAAAATAATTAACAAATTAATAAATGAATAGATAAAAAATGTCAATTATTAAAATACAAGGAGAACCGTATTAGGGTAGTAACGCATTTATACGATAATAATAATAATAATAATAATGATAATAATAATAATAATAATAATAATAATAATAATAATAATAATAATAATATAATAATAATAATCGGAGAACGAGAAACTTTCCAACTGTACCGAAGTTCGCTCACCTTTCCTGAGGTCTCTCGAGCGTAATAATACGAACCTCTCTCTCTCTCTCTCTCTCTCTCTCTCTCTCTCTCTCTCTCTCTCTCTCTCTCTCTCTCTCGCCTAATGCCTCGTCGGGCAATTTTCTATTGTTGCCGTGGAAATAAGAGTCCATGGCGTGGCCGATTGTATACGAAGTTATGATTAGCCGAAAGGGAGGTTGATGTTGAGGGTATAGACTTGAGGATAAAGTCGTGTACGGATCGTAATTTCGATGCGAAGAGACGCAGAAGGTATTGTGGGGAGAGAGAGAGAGAGAGAGAGAGAGAGAGAGAGAGAGAGAGAGAGAGAGAGAGAGAGAGAGAGAGAGAGAGTTGAAATTCAGTGTGTAGACATGAGGACAAAGTCGTGTACGAATGATATTGTCAATTGAAACAATACAGAAGGTAGGTGATAAGAGAGAGAGAGAGAGAGAGAGAGAGAGAGAGAGAGAGAGAGAGAGAGAGAGAGAGAGAGAGAGAGAGAGCTGAGTTCAATGAGTAGACTTGAGGACAAAGTCGTGTACGAATGATATTTTCAGTTGGAAAAAACCCAGAAGGTTTTTGGAGAGAGAGAGAGAGAGAGAGAGAGAGAGAGAGTCTAGGAGGAAGACATTAGGAAAAAGAACTATAAAAATTTGAAGATAAAAAAGGAAATAAGTAGTAAAGATGGAAATACTGAGAAATAAAAAAAAGAAAATTTCACAAGGGTCTTTAGGTAATTGTTCGATAGTCTGTATACTTTATAATGTCAAAATATTCTACAATTTAATTTAAAAAAAAAAAAAACTGAAAATAAAAAGCAATTGTCATATTAACACCAGTTAAGTCTAAAAATAAAAGAAATTAAAAAAAAAAAAACTAAGAAAGCGTTAAGTTAAAAAGGAAGAAGGATTAAAAACCCAAAAGAAACAACATTCCTGAAAAAAAAACTCTGGACAAAGAAAGACAGAAAAACGAATGAAAAAATAAACCGGGAAAAAAACCACGAAACACTGAAATCACGAAGAAATAAAAAAATAATTCCGAAAAAACCACTGGACAAAGAAATCAAGAAAAAGGAATAAACAAAATCCTTTAAAAAAACAAATGAACGAAGAGAGACAAGAATAAAAGAAAGAAGAATGCAAAAAAAAAAACTAAAGCCCAGGCAGCGAGATTGACAGATCACCATCAGGAGCTTTTTTTTTTTTTTTTTGCAATGACAAACAAACAAACCTCGCGACAGATACACTTTTTTTTTTTTTTTTTTTTTTTTTTAAATGAGCCTCCTCTTTTGACGTAGTTCACAAAGGCTCATCTTCAATCAGCTTTTGGGGTTTTTTGTTTAATCTTTTTCGTTTACTCG
>NC_089796.1:3547500-3550000 GCF_040412425.1 Macrobrachium rosenbergii | reverse complement strand
ATCATTTCTAATGATCTTTTGGTTCTGAAGGTAATCTCTAATGACCTTTTGTTCTGGGCGTCACTACTAATGACCTTTTGGTTCTGGAGCTCATTATTAATAACCTTTTGGTTCTGAAGGTCATTACTAATGACCTTTTGTTCTGGGGGTCACTGCTAATGACCTTTTGGTTCTGGAGGTCATTATTAATAACCCTTTGGTTCTGAAGGTCATTACTAATGATCTTTTGTTCTGGGGTCATTTCTAATGACCTTTTGGTTCTGGAGGTCATTAATAATGATTTTTTCGTTTTGAAGGTCATTATTAATGACCTGTCTTTGCCTGTAAGTCATTACTAATAACCTTTCCGATTAGAGGTCATTACCAATGACCTTTTGGTTCTGTAGGTCATTACTAATGACCTTTTGGTTCTGGAGGTCATTAGCAATGACCTTTTGTCTTAGTGTTCATTACAAATGACCTTTTTCTTCCTTGAAAGTCATTAATAATGACCTTTTTGTCCTTAGAAATCATTATCAATGAATTTTTTGTCCTTGGAAATCATTACCAATGACCTTTTTGTCCTTGGAAATAATTGCCAGTGAAATTTTTGTCCTGGGAAATCATTACCAATGACCTTTTTGTCCTTGGAAATCATTGCCAATGACATTTTTGTCCTTGGAAATAATTGCCAATGACATTTTTGTCCTTGGAAATCATTGCCAATGACCTTTTTGTCCTTGGAAATCATTGCCAATGACCTTTTTGTCTTTGGAAATCATTACCAATGAGCTTTTTGTCCTTTAAGTCATTAATAATGACCTTTTTGTCCTTTAAGTCATTAATAATGACGTTTTTGTCCTTGGGAGTCATCACTAATGACGTTTTTAATTTTTGTAGGTCAGTAATAATGACCTTTCATTCCAGCAGTCATCGCAAAGAACTTTTTGCCTTGGAAGTCATTACCAATGACTGTTTTGTCATTAAGTCTTTAATAACAGACACTGTTCTTGGTTAACAGAGTCTTCTTCTTCTTGGCTCTTATCAATGATTTTCTTCTCAAGCCATAACATTACCCGTATGTCATTGGAGATCATTATGTTTGACCTGTCTGCAATTGCATGACGAATATTGCTAAAAAAAGTAAGGAAGTGATAGTGAAATGACTAATGGGGAAAAGAAAGGTGAGATAATGTAAAGCAACGAGGAAATGAGTGGAAAATGAGTGCATGAGGACAAGAAATAAAATTTGACAGAAAGTCAAAATATAAAATAGAGAAGAATGGACAAAACCGACCGAAATCGCAGATATTCTATTAATACTTCTTCTTCTTCTTCCTCTTCTTCTCTCTCTCTCTCTCTCTCTCTCTCTCTCTCTCTCTCACTCAAGGATAAATATCACGTTATAACCGGAGGGGAGTAAAACAATGGCGTCATCATTTACTAACTGCTCAGAGACCATATATCTAATCCCTTTGTCTATTCAGGTTCATTTTGTCTATCTGACTATCTATCGAGAGACGTACGCACGCACATACACACACACATATCTATATATCTATACACATATATATATATATATATATATATATATATATATATATATATATATATATATATATATATATATATATATATATATATATATATATATATATATATATAGAGAGAGAGAGAGAGAGAGAGAGAGAGAGAGAGAGAGAGAGAGAGAGAGAGAGAGAGAGAGAGAGAGTGTGTGTAAATATGAATGTGGCAATGATCTTTGCTATATCTTTTCTTGTGGACCACTCAGTGTTAAGATAAACGATTTAACGTTAATAAAAAAATATATAAAAACTGAGAGAGAGAGAGAGAGAGAGAGAGAGAGAGAGAGAGAGAGAGAGAGAGAGAGAGAGAGAGAGAGAGAGAGAGAGATTTAAACAAGCCACAACAGATCAAGTACATTAAAGTTAAAATCACTCCGTTCCTTAACTTGCTAACCACATTAACATTCCACAAACTCCAAAGTTTATGGAACTATATCTTAACCAAGACTTGGTTAACTTTATATGCTTATAATAACATTAAGGATTTGAACCCATTTTTCTAATTTTAACTTACAACTTCTAAAGTTTGGAAATTGAGTTCAATTACAACTTGTCTAAGCTAGCACCTTTTAAAGTGCTGTGACTTGGAACCTGTCTAATTTTGCACTTCATAAAGTCCAGTGCCTGCGTTCATTCACAACTTGTCTTTAAATTATAGTTATTGATTTAAAGCTAGTTTTTAATAAGGAAAATGATTGTCTTTTTAATAATATCTAACATCTCAATGAAATCAGAATTCTCAATATTTTCAGTTAAAGCCAAACATTTCCACAAAAGTAGAATCTATCCTATTCAGCAATTTCCTAATTAATTCAAAACTTTCTAATTAAATCGGATCATGTAATTTGTTGCATTTAATAACATCCTAATAATATCAGGTATTTGATTGACATCAGCATTAATACGATAATTACGTCCATAAGGAAATTATTACC
>NC_089796.1:3532500-3542500 GCF_040412425.1 Macrobrachium rosenbergii | reverse complement strand
ATTGTACGAAAGTAATAATTTCTTTTACCTTTCACTCATATTCAACAAGGATAATTATGGCGCCTCAGACAGAGATAAGATTGGAAAATTAACAACCTGAAATGATCATGACACGGAGTCATTCGAGATGTTATGGGGACTGCACATGAATTTAATCAGATCTTTTTAATATATGTTTTTTTGGTAAAAGCAATACTTCAGATTATCATGATGGAAACAGACTTTCTCTAACACTCACTCTCTTTCTCTCTCTCTCTCTCTCTCTCTCTCTCTTTAATGCACTATTCTCTCTCTCTCTCTTTTTATGCTCTCTCGTATATACAATAAATTTGTAGGTACGCCTGCTGTGATCCTTCCTGAACTTACATACATATATATACATATATATATATAATATAATATATATATATATATATATATATATATATATATATATATATATATATATATATATAATATATATATATATTATATATATACATATATTATATATATACTGTATATATATATATATATATATATATATATAAATATATATATATATATATATATATATATATATATACGATATATCAGCACGAATATATACATAATCAACTATTTTTATTTTCAAGTAATCCAGAATGCCGACCAAACCATAAACCGCGACAGACAAGGCCACGAACAGCAGCAATAATAACGCCACCAACATCCCCTCATGACAATGCAGCAGGGAACGACACTTCTGATCCTGACGAAGGCCCCAGCGGCATCAGAGCAAGTTGTGATAAACCATTAAACAAGTTAGGCAATAGCCCTGAGACCCGCCATTCCTCTCCATCCGGTGATGTATGCAGAGGTTCTCTGGGACATCCACGACGAACAAGAGACGCCTATAACTCCATCAGACTAATATCTATGACTCAGGGCGTCGTCGTCCCGAGTGGGAGGTCTGGGTGTAAGTCTGGTGGAAATGATTCTGCCAGATCGCGCGATTTGTTTCCACGTCACCTTACTCGTCTGGTTGTCTTGTGTGTGTGAGGGGTTTAGAAGGAGAAGATAGACACACACACACACACACACACACACACACACACACACACACATATATATATATATATATATATATATATATATATATATATATATATATATCATACACTAACAGGTGAAATATAAGAGACAGGGTGAGGTCAAAATATGGATTTCGACTTTATTTCATCAAATGGAAACGCTGTCTCATATTTTTCACCTGTTTAATACTATTCGTGATGAATCAATCACTGCTCATGGTGTGATAATAATTATATTCTAAACAAAACAAACAAATAAATAAAAATAAATATAAATATTTTATATTTTATATTTATATATGCTCCATGTTAAACAGGTAACAAAATCCATGGATATACATTACATTTCATCAAATGGTTGATTCAAAGAAAATCAAAAAATTTCAATACTGGTTCGTCTATTGATCCCTACTGCTCATTTTAAGCATGCCCCACTCACTATGTGCTTTCTAAAAAAAAAAAAAAAAACGAATAAAAGGTTTTACATTTTTCCCTCTTTACTTTTAAGAATTTCTCCATGAAGCGTCTTTCTAATTCCACTGTTTCCTATTCTTTCAAGATGGTTGTACTTACAAAAGAAAGTCAAAAGGGCGAGTGGTTCTCCTCCATCCCTCCTTTATTTTAAGACGGTTGTGCTTTCTAAAGAAAGTTAAAGAACGAGTGGTTCATCTCTGTCCCTCCTTTATTTTAAGACGGTTGTACTTTCTAAAGAAAGTCAAGGACGAGAGGTCCCTTTCTGTCCGTCCTTTATTCTAAGACGGTTGTACTGTCTAAAGAAAGTCAAAGGACGGGTGGTTCCTCCCTGTCCCTCCTTTATCCTATGATGGTTGTTCTTTCTAAAGAAAGTCAAAGGGACGAGTGGTTACTTTCTATTCCTTCTTTATTTTAAGATGGTTGTACTTACTAAAGAAAGTCAAAAGGACGAGTGGTTTCTCTCTCTCCCCCTTTATTTAAAGATGTTTGTACTTTCTAAAGAAAGTCAAAAGGACTTAGGTTCCTTTCTGTCCCCCTTTATTCTAAGACGGCTGTACTTTCTAAAGAAAGCCAAAAGGACGAGAGGTTCCTCTCTGTATATCGAAAGCAGCCACCACGTATCGTACGCGTACTGTATATCGAAAGCAGCCACCACGTATCGTACGCGTACAGAGGCTGTGGTCGAAAGTTCATTTCCTCCATTGAGACACTATCGAAATTCGAGGAACAGCACCCGGGGCCTGTAGGACCTGGGTAATGTGAGTTTCAGCTTGAAAAAGAAACCTTTTTTTTATCTGCTATTGGAATTTTTCTATATTTTTATATTTTCATTTACAAATGGAAAACGAAATTATATGACTATAGATGTTTTTTAAAAGCAGTATTTCTTCCTCTTTTGTTTTACGATTATTAAGGTTTTTTCAAATTCTTTTAATTTTTTCAGGTTTTAAAAAACTGGTCATTAATTCTGTAATAATAATAATAATAATAATAATAATAATAATAATAATAATAATAATAATAATAATAATAATAGTAATTTTCTTTTTTTTGTGATATGATTACTTTTATTGTTTACTGATTCAGTTTTAAGAAAAATTCCATATTCACAATTATTCTCGTAATATAATAATAATAATAATAATAATAATAATAATAATAATAATAATAATAATAATAATAATAATATCTTGTTTGTGATACAATTACTCATATAATTTTCTAATTCTTTCAGCTGTCAAAAAACTACCATTAATTCTGTATTCGTAATAATAATAATAATAATAATAATAATAATAATAATAATAATAATAATAATAATAATATTTTTCTCTTTTGTGATACGATGACTCATGTAGTTTTCAATTTCTTTCAGCCGTCAAAAAATTACCAATAATAATAATAATAATAATAATAATAATAATAATAATAATAATAATAATAATAATAATAATAAATAATAATAATAATACCTTCTCTTTTTTGTGGTACGATTATTTATATAGTTTTCTAATTCTTTCAGCCGTCAAAAACTTACCATTAATTCTGTATTCATAATAATAATAATAATAATAATAATAATAATAATAATAATAATAATAATAATGTATTTAGTCCTTTTTGGTGACAAGTCTTCATTGGAAGACTCCTCAGCTGATTCCAGATATGAAAATCTAATTACACGGCTGAACGAGCAACGAGTTTCACCGCACCTGTTCATGGCCCTTGGCTTTTGCTGATGCTTTTAATCTCTCTCTCTCTCTCTCTCTCTCTCTCTCTCTCTCTCTCTCTCTCTCTCTCTCTGTACGTTATCATTCTATTATAGTGTTTTTCTGTTTCTCTTTATTGGTTATATTCTCTCTCTCTCTCTCTCTCTCTCTCTCTCTCTCTCTCTCTCTCTCTCTCTCTCTCTCTCTCTCCACCAACCACAAACGCAGTAATCCAATCGATGCATTATCATATTCATTTCGCAAATCCATTCTGATCTCCGCGCCGCTTACGTCATCGTATTTCTCATCGGAAAAAAGGAGAATTTAACTTGCATAAATTAAATCTGAAGTGTAATTACGTAATTCCAAAAGTAATTCCGTACGCACTCCCATACTTCCGTACGTAATTCCAAATGTAATTTCGTGATTCAGTATACGTACTTCCGTAATTCCGTACGCACTCCCATACTTCCGTACGTCATTCAGAAAGTAATTCCGTAATTCAGTACGTACTTCTGTAAGTACTTCCCTAATTCCGTACGTAATTCCGAAGGTACTTTCGTACGTAATTCTGTACGTACTACCGTAATATCTTACCTAATTCCGAACATGATTTCGTAGGTAATTCCGTAATTCCGAATGTAATTCTGCACGTACTTCCATGATTACGTACTTCCGTAATTCCGAATGTAGTTCTGTACGTAATTCCATGACTACATACTTCCGTAATTCCGAATGTAATTCTGTACATATTTCCATGATCACGTACTCCCGTAATTCCGAATGTAATTCTGTACGTAATTCCGTACGTACTTCCATGATCACGTACTCCCGTAATTCCGTACGTACTTCCATGATTACGTACGTGATTCCGTACCTAATTCCATACGCAATTCCGTAATTCAAAACGCAATTCCGCACGTAATACCGTCTTTCCTGGACGTGGCGAACATGGCGATCGACAATATTCCACCTCCCAAAAATAGGGCCGAATTCCAACAATACCTAAAATATGGACATTAGCTTTGCGGTTACCAGGTCGTTTCTATAATTAGCGAGAAATTATATCATGTAGCGTCGCGACCTGACTCGGCCATATGACCTCGTATATTATCAGTGGAAATAATTTAATAAATTTTTTTTTTTCCAGGTGGGCAGATTTTTAATTCATCTGTAATTCCCAACTAGGCATTTTTAGGGGGGATGATTTGTTGTTTATGTAAAGCGCGCGTGAGTTTACGATTGATAATCAGGTGAAGGCTGACGTGCTTGCGTGTGCTATGTATGTATAAATTATATATATATATATTATATATATGTACATATATATATATATATATATATATATATATATATATATATATATATATATATATATGTATATATATATATATATATATATATATATATATATATATATATATATATATATGTGTGTATGTGTGTGTGTGTGTGTGTGTGTGTGTGTGTGTGTGTTTGTTCCTGGAACACACCATACAACAAAGTAAAAACTTCATAAATTTAATCAAAATGACGTAAAAGCCCATGTAACGAGAATAGGAATTTCCCACAGCAGAAATAACAATTTCAACCAGCACAGGTAAGCCTCTCAGGTAATATGAAAAAAAAAAGGTTTCATACAAAAGAAGTAAAGGTTATAGAAGCTAGAGCTTCATACTCAAGTTAAGGAGCTTCACGACACCGAAGCTTCACACACAAAACAGTCCAGAGAAAGAAGCATACGGAGCTGTAATTATGAACTTTACAGAACAGAAGTAATCAGCTTATAATTACAGGTAAGAGTATTGAGTGTTCGGTCTAAATGCACCGTAGTATTAAAACAATAAAAAAAATGGGTCGACATTAGCTTGCTCTGAATGATTCATGGTACTTGTTTCCGGAATGAATGAATGAATGAATGAATGAAAGAAAGAAAAATGTGTAAATGAGTGAATGAGTGAATAAAACGTATCTGCAAATGTAAAATCGTAAACTAAGTGTAAATGAATGATCGAATGAAAACACGATTTGTCAGTAAATTCATGAATGAAATTTTTTCATGAATGAATAAACGGATGAATGGGACGTCCGAAGTGAATGAAAAAAGCATTTTTATAATTAAATGAATGAATGGAACAAAATGAATAAATAATTACTGCTTTGAATGAAAGAGCAAATGAATGAAGACGTCTCGAACTTGACCGAATCATTTTCAAATTCACTGAATGAGAAAGTGGGAATCCAATCTTTCTCCGAGAGAATGAATAAATTCAATAACTGAAAAGAGAACCTTCTTGGGAATGAATGAATTAATGTAAAACAAACCTTTCTCAGAATAAATTAAATAACGGGGATAAAAAAATTAAGAAAACTAATAAGTAAATGGAAAATGAATTACCATGAAAGTGAATAAACTAATGAAAAAAGTGATCATCTGAGAATTAATGATTTGAAGGACAAATAAGTTATTCTCAGAACGAGAGAGTGAATTCAAAAAGTAATATTTCTGAGAATCTTACTTTTTGAATTTAATTTTTTAAAATTCAGTGATTCAACTATTTGAATTCAATGATTTGAACTTAATGACTCTGAATTCAATTATTCAATTATTTGAGTTCAATGGTTTGAAGTTAATGACTTTGAATTCAATGATTTGAATTCAGTGCTTCAATTATTTGAACTCAATGACTTCGAATTCAATTATCTGAAGGAAAAAAAAGAGTGAAATCTATCATTAATATTTCTGAGAATTACACGGAATGATTTAGATGACAAACAAGTCATTCTCAGAAGGAGAGAATGAATTAAAAAAGAAAAGAGTAATATTTGGGAGAATGAAACGGATGGGAAGATTATCACTGGAGCCTCGCCTTTCCAATTAAGGCAAAATGGGATGAAGTAATTACTGGTGATTACAAGCAACTAACTAACGAACCAGATTCTGACTACTTTCATCCCGGCTCAGATTCCTTTCCAGGGAGAGGAGGAGACACCGCGGAGGAGGAGGAGGAGGAGGAGGAGGAGGAGGAGGAGGAGGAGGAGGAGGAGAGGCGAGAGACATCCTGGCTCAAATTCATTTCCAAGGAGAGGAGGAAACCACGGAGGAGGAGGAGGAGGGAGAGACATCCCGGCTCAGATTCCTTTCCAGGGAGAGAAGACACCACGGAGGAAGAGAAAGAGAAGAAGGAGAAAGAAAAGGGAGAGAAGGAGGAGGAGGAAAAGGGAGAGGAGGAGGAGGAGGAGGAGGAGGAGGAGGAGGAGGAGGAGGAGGAGGAGGAAAGGGAGAGACATCCCGGCTCAAATTCCTTTCCAAGGAGACACCATGGAGGAAGAGAAAAAGGAAGGAGGAGAAGGAAAAGGGAGAGAAGTAGGAGGAGAAGGGAGAGAAGGAGGAGAAGGGAGAGAAGGATGAGGAAAAGGGAGAGGAGGAGGAGGAGAAGGAGAAGGGAGAAGGAGGAGGAGAAGGGAGAGGCACCCCGGCTCCAATTCCTTCCAAGGAGGAGGAGGAGGAGGAGGAGGAGGAGGAGGAGGGGGGAGAGAAGGAGGAGGAAAAAGAGAAGGAAGGAAAATATGAATAATAGGAGGAGAGAAAGAAAATAATCAGATAATAGTAATGACGATGATGATATTAAAAGAAAGTGCTGTTTAAGCATACGAGAAAAAATCTATCCAATGAATTTGTTTAAATATATAAATAAACAATCGATTTGGGGAAATAATAAAAGAAAATTGTGAGTTCTTTCAATTTACGAAATAAACAATTCATCTGAGGAAATAACACAATTGTAGCAAGCATTTTATTCCTATAATAACAAAGTGAAAACATTTGATATATTAATGAGTAAATGAACAATAGAGACAGTTAACAAACTCAGGATAAACATAAAAAAGTTATTTGTGAGAAAATAATCTCTGACGAGAATTATTTGTGGGAAAATAATCTCTGACGAGAATTATTTGTGAGAAAAATAATCTCTGACGAGAATTATTTGTGAGAAAAAAAAAATCACTGACGAGAATTACTTGTGAGAAAATAATCTCTGACGACAATTATTTGTGGGAAAATAATCTCTGACGAAAATTATTTATGAGAAAAGAAATCTCTGACGAGCATTATTTGTTAGAAAATAATCTCTGACGAGCATTGTGAGAAAACAATCTCTGACGAAACTGTGAGAAAATAATCTCCGACGAGAACTATTTGTGAGAAAATAATAATAATCTCATTAGCTTACCGTAACTTATTCTGGCAGCTTCATCTAAAGTTGAGTTGAGGACCAGGGCCAAAAGGAACATTTAGGGTCAACTTTGTTTAGGGATTTAGGGTCAACTTTGTTTAGGGACTTGGTTTGAATTGTTTTAAAGTTTAAGTGTTGGTATTCTAATTTGGTCTACTTAAATTCCTATAATTATTTGGTTCCTTGTGGCGCTGTTTAATGGATATATTTGAGGATATGCTTTGTAAATATGATTACTAAATATATTATATGGTTTAGTTGTCTGAAAAATCTGTATTTTCTTATCCACTGATATATATATATATATATATATATATATATATATATATATATATATATGTATATATATATATATATATCTCTCTCTCTCTCTCTCTCTCTCTCTCTCTCTCTCTATATATATATATATATATATATATATATATATATACACACACACTATCTCTATATATAATATATATATATGTGTGTGTGTGTTTGTAATGTATTGACATCCTACTGTGTTGTGTGTGGAATATTAACTCATTCAAAATGTTGCAATAATAATAATAATAATAATAATAATAATAATAATAATAATAATAATAATAATAATAATAATAATAATAATAATAATAATAATAATAATATACAAGTTGCATTAAATTTCTGGATAAAAGGAAATTTGAAAATACAAACGACCACTCATTTGCTAAGCGAAACTTCAACGTAATTTGTAATGCACGCGTATAATCGCCATTTATGCGAGTTTTAAATAACCCATCAGGCATTAGGGCTGAATTGGATGACAGCTGAAGTCTACTGTAATGTTTAAATGTACTGCTGTAATATACATTTTAGATGCATAAAGGTGTTGTAGTACACTATATGCTTTTGGTGTTTATTTTCTCTCGGATGTTTTGGAATAGGTTGTATTTAGGCATATACATATACACAAACAAATATGCATGCGTACACATACACACACACACACACACACACATATATATATATGCATATAACCCACATGATTTTAGTGACATATAAATATATATATATATATATATATATATATATATATATATATATATATATATATATATATATATGATTTTATGCCTGTAATATAATTATATATATATATATATATATATATATATATATATATATATATATATATATATATATATATATATATATATTTATATATATATATATATAATATATGTATATATATACACACATACATACATACATACATACATACATACATACAAACACATTTGCATATATATGTGATTGTCTATTTATACAATCCACATCTAACATACCCACAACAATAACATTAACCTCAACAATAAAATCAGTGAACACTCGCTCGCGCATACGCACATGAGTGGGTCCACATTTGAACCCCAAAACTAGCTTTCATTTTATTTCCCATTTCCGCCACCTCCTCCTCCTCCCCGTCCTCACCTGCCTGATCGCCACCTGTCAAGTCACCTGATCCCCGGCGCATTTGCGCCATCTCGCAACGGTGTGTGTACTTTCCCGCTAGCTGGCGGTTTAAAGCTGAGATGTTCTCCTACTGAACGCACCTTACCGGACCCCTCGCCGAGGCGTGATATTGATGACAGTCGCGTGAATGGGTACTTGGTTAATTTAACTTGGGCGGACGTGGCTGGTTAACTCTAAGCACTTACTGATAAGTTATTTGATTTTTATCTATGTTAATTTAATGATAATATGCACGGGATTTGACTGATTTGCATACGGAACTAGTTGTTTTAATTTTCATTTATATTTGCCGACTTTTTATTCTACCGTATTTACGTCACCGAGTCGTGACTTCAGCCTCGTTCAGTGGGTGGTAATGTCAACAACTGTAGTTCGTCACAATTTTGTGTTACGTTACTTGTATTTAGAGAAAAATATATCTATAAATTCATTACAATTTTGTGTTCCGTTATCTGCATTTTGAGAAAAATATATCTATAAAATTCACGTCACATTTTTGTGATTACTATGAACAATTGGTAAAATAAATAAAATTATAATTTCAGGAGCTCACTATTTTGGTAAATTTTGGTAAGGATTCAGTAGTGAGAGTTAAATTCTAGCATTCAGAGGAAAATACTGGTCTTAAATTCATGTCACATTTTTCTGGGGTCAAAGAATAGTAACCAAATACTTAAAATGCAAATTAATTCATATTCTAATTTCAGGAGGACACTCTTTTGGTAAAAAATTTAATAGCGAGTGTCTTTAAAAAATTTTTTCCAGTAATTTTCATGGCTTCGTTAACAGCTCTTTCTCAGGAGATGTTAAAAAACACACAAATCTAATGTACTTCTTAACACTTCCCGTGACCTGACAATTTATGCCCTCCTTCGGAGGTGTTAGAAAAAAACACTACTCTAACACAACTCTTAAATACTTCCTAACTCAAGAGACAGTGTTAAAAAAACACAAATCTGTTTCTTAACACCTCCAATGCCCTATCAACTTATGTCCTTCAAATCTAACTGAACTTTTAACACTTTCTAAT
>NC_089796.1:3480000-3517500 GCF_040412425.1 Macrobrachium rosenbergii | reverse complement strand
CATATATATATATATGTATATATACACATACATACTTGCATACACATACATGTTTTTCCTCACCGTCTTATCTCAGCAGTTTGATGACTCTCGAACTGTGACACTGAAAACTTTCTGAAATAATGCCGGAGGGGACCATGGCGATACCGCGTTGACCTTAAATGACCCGAAAAGAAATGAGCTAAGCGAAATAAAACCGACACGTGGATCTCTCTCTCTCTCTCTCTCTCTCTCTCTCTCTCTCTCTCTCTCTCTCTCTAAGAAACGGGAAGTTGGACTGGTTTTATCTCTAGATCAGACACAGAAGAAGTTTCTGAAGAAACTCCAAGATGGAAATGATTATTTTGGGCGAAATATTCCGGGAAAAATGAAAGCCGATCATCTGACGACCATTTTGGCTGAGAGGATAATCCAAATACGAGGTTGGAATAAATTATAATTTGTTATTTATGGATAAAACGGTTATAGTGAATATATATATATATATATATATATATATATATATATATATATATATATATATATATATATATATATATATATATATATATATATATATATATATATATATATATATATATATAGACAGATAGATAGATAGATAGATATAATATACATATACATATATATGTGTGTATATAAATATAAATAAATATATATACACATACATTTGTATATAAATATAAATCTCGTACACATATCAATATTCATAAATACAAATATTTATATGTTTACACATACGCACATATGTAAGTATAGATATAAATATAATTTATATTCATAATTACAATATTATATACATATATATAATCACAGATACATAATGTATATACATAACACACACATACGTACGTATGCATGTATGTATATTCGCTTACAGTGAGTGACGAAATCCCCAAAAAACATTTTTGTAGTCTTATGCTAAACCGGCCTGTTATTTTCTTATCTTTTACCTAACAAAATATCAAGGAAGTTATAAAACCACAATTCAGAGCTTTCAAACCACCTCCTCCGTTTCCACAACTCGCGTCTTTCGTTCTTTGCAGGTTATCAATGAATCTCTTGACTCTCACAAAACTGAATCTAGAGAGTTTTGGGACGTTTAAAACCGACTTATATTGTCACGGTCGTTGATAAGACTCGGAAAGACTGGGAAGGAAGTTTTCGTCCTTTTTGTATTTTCCATTTACCTTCGTTAATGAGGTTCATCTTCTGAATAATAATAATAATAATAATAATAATAATAATAATAATGATGATGTGGAACACCGTTCAGGTATTCAAAAGTCTTTGTTTATTTTACACAGTAATATATTTACTATATAATTGTGGATTTTTATTACACAACAACAATAACAATAATAATAATAATAATAATAATAATAATAATAATAATAATAATAATAATAATAATAATAATAATAATAATAATAATAATAATAATAATAGTTTAAAATACTGGCAACCTGGGATTTCTCTCTGGCCATTCATTTAAAAACAAAACATGAAATTTCCAGTTCTTGAATTAAAAAATAAAACACATTTACAAATAAAACATCTAAAAATAAAACTGAAGCAAGGAAGTTCTGAATCATTATGAAAAACTATTAGGGGACTTGAAGTCGTATAAATAACAAGAAAGTGGGTCTTGATCCTATAAAAAAAACCTTTAAAAAGATTTTAGTCCGCTTAACACTAAAGAATTATGGTTATTTTCAAAACTTGCAAGAGAAGGAAGTTTCAATGCTAGAAAACTCTACAAGTAGTTTCTAGTCCATAAAAGAACTATAGAAGGTGTATATTTTTTTCGAAAACCAAACAAGGAAGTCTTGTTGGTACTTACGAATATAAAAAACAAGTAAAAAAATGCGTCAAAGTTTCTTTGGCACAATCGAGTTTCCTGTGCAGCGTATAATCAAGGCCACCGAAAATAGATCTATCTTTCGGTGGTCTCGGTATAATGTTGTATCGGTATAATGCTGTATGAGCCGCGGCCCATAAAACTTTAACCATGGCCCGGTGGTGGCATCTCCTATATCGTTGCCAGATGCACGATTATGGCTAACTTTAATCTCCAATAAAATAAAAACCACTGAGGCTAGAGGGCTGCAATTTGGTGTGTTTGATGATTGGAGGGTTGATGATCAACATACCAATTTGCAGCCCTCTAGCCTTACTAGTTTTTAAGATATGAGGGTGGACAGATAAAGTGCGGACGGACGAACAAAACCGGTACAATAGTTTTCTCTTACAGAAAACTAAAAATGAAAACTGAATGATTTGTGACTGTCAAAAACTAACAAGGACATTTTGATTCCAATAAAGCTAATGGTTTTGAAGAAAAAAAAAAACTCTCCAACACAAATTTGGCTCTTCCAGATATGCAAGGAGTGGGTTTTCGTCCTTCGAAAAAAAAAAAAAAAAAACTCATGCCCCTAAAATCAGCAAACGAGTTCCTATCCATAAAAACGAGAAGACAAGAAGTTTTGTCCCTCAAGAAATAATAGAGTTCGTGTCTTAAAATAAAAAAGCAGAACCGAATTGATACTTAAAAAAAAATGGCAGAGCTAAAAATTTCCGATCTATGAAAAGATGAAAGAAGTTTTGCTCCTAAGGAAAAACAAATTGAGTTCGTGTCCTTTGGAAAAAAATATGCAGAGGTGATCTAATACTTAAAAGATATTTTGCAAATGAGCTCGTCTCCAGCCATCCGCCCCCTCAAAAAAAAAAAAAAACAATTAAATGCGTATCCTTTGGAGAAAAAAAATACGTGAAGGTGATCTAATACTTAAAAAGCATTTTGCAACTAAGCTCTGGTCTCCACCTAAACCCGCCCCGCCCCCCCAAAAAAAAAAAGTCCTAGCCAGGGAACTCGAGTCCATTTTGGAAACATCGACGCATCGGAGCCTTAACGCAAACTTCCTCTCCCCGGATTCCGCTACGGAGTTGAACGGCTTTCGACGGTCGAGTTATCGGCAAACTGTCGAAGCACTGAAGGAAAAAAAAATCTTCTGATATATATATTTTCAAAGGCGAGCCGCTGTCCGTCGCGGGAGGGAGGGGAGGGTGGGAGGGAGGAGGGCGGGGAGAGCAAACTTCCTTCATCGCGGTCCTCTGTTGACCATTTTGGGTTGCGTACGTTTCCCAAACAGCTCAAGTGGGTATGTAGATTCGCGTGGAGCTAGTATACACACACACACACACACACACACACACACACACACACACACACACATATATATATATATATATATATATATATATATATATATATATATATATATATATATAAAGATAAAATCCATAAGGAAACGGAAACTCTGCTAAGTAAAGAACTAGCGTCGAAAGGCCTCGCAGCACTCCAGTGTTTCCGTTTCCTTCGTGGATTTTATCTTTATTTATATATTCATCACGTTCCATATTTTCCTGATTCAGTTATACATATATATATATTTGAAAAAGCAAGGGCGCTACCAACTGAACCACACACGTCACAAAAGAAGTTAGACCTGTGAGTTTTTACTCAAATCATGCCGAAGCCTCCCGTCAAAACATCGATCTTTTGATATTTTTACTCTGTTCACGAAGACAAGCTCAGTCCCTGATGTTTTTACCACAACCATACGGAAGTCTCACGTCAAAACATATCTCCTCTCGATATATTTACCGTGATCACGAAGACGACCAACCCCCAATTAATGTTTTTACTTTAATCATACGGAAGTCTAACGTCAAAACATTTCCCCCTCTGATGTATTTACTTTGATCACGAAGAGGAATCAGCCGCCTTAATATTTTTACCCGGATCATGCCGAAATCTAAACATTTCCCCTCAGATGTTTCTCTCTCTCTCTCTCTCTCTCTCTCTCTCTCTCTCTCTCTCTCCGTAAGATAGTCAATCTTGTCTTCCTCCTCTATAAGAATGGACAGCCCGACTCCATTCCTCCTTAGAGATTCCTTCCGTGGCATTCCCATGGCCAGGCCATTCCAAGAGACGTATTTTATCTCCCAAAAAGGCCGCACTTAAAATAACCTCATGGCCCACCCCAAATTGAAAGATTTCCCTTTTTTTTTTTTTTTTTTTTTTTTTTTTTTGAGCGGTTCTGGATGTTCAAAGTTTTTGGAAGTTTTTTTTCTAACTTTATTTCACTTTTTTTTTTTTTTTACCATTCCGGGTTTTCGATGGGTATTCTACAGTTTTTTTCCAGTTTTTTTTTTTGAGCGGTTCAGGTTTTTCAGAAATAGTCGATGGTTTTTCTTTGTTTTTTTTTACGTTTTTTTTGGACGGTTCTAGGTTATCAGAACACTTCGACGGTTTTTTTTTGCCGTTTTTCCACGTTTTTTTTACGGTCCTGGTTTATCAGAACTATACGGTGGTTTTTACAGTTTTGTCATGGTTTTCTTTGGACGGCTCCGGGTTTTCAAAACTATATTTCACGGTTTTTTTTAGCACCTTTTCAGTTTTTAGTTTTCCCTAAAAGAAAATTAACGTGCCGGTTTTGTCTGTCCGCCCTCACTTTATTCTGCCCGCCCTCAGATCTTAATAACTACTGAGGCTAGAGGGCTGCAAATTGGTATGTTGATCATCCACCCTCCGATCCTCAGACATACCAAATTGCAGCCCTCTAGCCTCAGTAGTTTTTATTTTATTTAAGGTTAAGATTGGCCATAATCGCGTATCTACCAACGATATAGGATAGGCCGTGATTGAAGTTTCATGGACCGCAGCTCATACAGCACTATACCGAGACCGGGAAAGATGGATCTATTTTCGGTGGCCTTGATTATACGCTGAACAGAAAACTCGATTGCGCCGAAGAAACTTCGGCGCACTTTCTACTTGTTTTAATGGTTCTGGGTTTTCAAAGCTATTCGACGGTTACTTTGCTTTTTTTTTCTCCCACCTCATTTTTTGAACGGTTCTAGATTTTCAAAACCATTCGGCGGTCTTTTTCAAACTTTTATTTAGCTTTTATTTAATACCACAAACAGCCTCTGGTGCTTTAAGCTGCGGCGTCGTTCTCCTTGAAATATTCACGGATGACCTCCAGTCGAGATTCTGTGCTCAGGCTCTTGTTTCTCAAATCTTTTTCGTATTTTTTATAGTCTTTACACTTCCTATTCCCTTCCACGACTCACTTCGTATTTCGTGCATTGCCCCCTGCTTCCTGCTTCTATTTCAAACATTTATTTTTAACTCGTGCTCTGGTTTCGAGTTGATCTTTTACTTACACTTCTCATAACTGCGATGCAAAAGAAAATCCTTTTAACACACTATATTTTTTCTTTATCGTGGAAGTTTTGGGGTAGAGAGGTTCTCTTTCACTTGAAATCCTCTTAACTGTAGTCAAAGGGATTCATTCTCTCTCTCTCTCTCTCTCTCTCTCTCTCTCTCTCTCTCTCTCTCTCTCTCTCTCTCTCTCTCTCTCTCTATATATATATATATATATATATATATATATATATATATATATATATATATATATATATATACATACTGTAATATGTATCATATATATCAAAGCTTATAATCTGTAAAACTTCCTCTCTCTCTCTCTCTCTCTCTCTC
The DNA here is from genome assembly GCF_040412425.1 of Macrobrachium rosenbergii. Classification (NCBI taxonomy): domain Eukaryota; kingdom Metazoa; phylum Arthropoda; class Malacostraca; order Decapoda; family Palaemonidae; genus Macrobrachium; species Macrobrachium rosenbergii. The sequence goes on along the minus strand of NC_089796.1, from coordinate 3,511,931 downwards.
TCTCTCTCTATATATACACACACACACACACACACACACACACATATATATATATATATATATATATATATATATATATATATATATATATAAATATATATATATATATATATATATATATATATATATACTGTATATATATATCAAAGCTTATAATCTGTAAAACTTCCTCTCTCTCTCTCTCTCTCTCCATATATATATGTATATATATATATGTGTGTATATATATATATATATATATATATATATATATATATATATATATATATATATATATATATATATATATATATATATATATATATATATATATATATATATATATATATATATATATATATATATATATATATATATATAACTTCCCCCTCACATCTTCAAAACTCTCTCTCTCTCTCTCTCTCTCTCTCTCTCTCTTCTCTCCCTCTCATCTATCTACACGGAGACAAGGGCCAGCCGCCAGGTAAATATTTGGACAGCAATTAGAGAATGATTAAATGAACCTCTGATATCCTAAACCCAGTAACATAATTCTTCACGCTTAAAAAAAAAAAAAAAAAAAATCGGGTTCGTGACATCACTTCTCATCTTCGATGTGGAAGGGACGTGACGTCTCAAGTGAAATATACTGTATTTCTTGAAAAGTATCTGTGAAATATACTGTATGATTTGAATTGAACGGAATATAGAATTTAGGCCAAAGGCCAAGCACTGGGACCTATGAGGTCATTCAGTGCCGAAACGGAAAACTGAGAGTAGAAAGGTCTGAAAGGTGTAACAGGAGGAAAACCTCAAAGCAGTTGCACTATGAAACAACTGTTAGGAGGGGGTGAAACTGTCTGAAATATACTGTAAGACTTTAAACTGTCTGTGAAGTATATTTCCTTGCGCCGAACTGTCCGTGAAATATACTTTATTCCACGAGGCTGTAAAATATATTGTCTTACTCGAAACTGTGTGAATATACCTTTTTTATACTGGAGTATCTGTGGCATGTCATTTCTTACACAATACTGTTTGTTAAATATATTTTCTTACTCGGAAGTGCATTATGTGAAATTTGCTTCCTTACACCAAACTGTCTGCGAAAGATATTCCTCAAAACTGTCCGTGAAATATACTTCATTCCTCAAAACTGTCCGTGAAATATACTTTATCCCTCAAAACTGTCCGTTAAATATACTTCATTCCTCAAAACTGTCCGTGAAATATACTTTATCCCTCAAAACTGTCCGTGAATTATTCTTCATTTCTGGAAAGTGTCTCGGAAATATACTTCGTCTCTTGAAATTGTACTTGAAATATGTTTTATTCCTCAAAACTGTTAGTGAAATATACTTTACTCCTCAAAACCGTCCTTGAAATTTGCTTTTACATCATGAAAAAAAAATCTTTGAAATATACTTCATTCTTTAAAATTGCCCTTCAAATACACTTTATTCCTCAAAAGTATCCTGAAATACACTTAGGTTATCGTAACAGTCTGTGAAATATACCTTATTTCTCGAAAGCCCTCTTGAAATATACTCTATTCCTTACAACTTTCCTTGAAATATACTTATTCCTTAAAATTATTCTCGTGTAGCATATTTCAAGTAAATTACATTCAAAATGACGTCTATTCCTTAAAACTGTTCTTGAAATACGTTGGATTTCTCAAAACAGTCTGTTAAATAACATTATACCTCGAATTAGCTTTTTTAAAAAATATATTCACACTCATTACAATTCGATATTGACCCTCTGACAACACTGAGAGTCATCGCGAGCACTCTATTCTTCAAAAGCTCTCCAGCGAAACAGTTTGTTCAATTTTTTTTTTCATACCGTTGAAAAGGGCTTGAAGGCGAGTGTCAGTTCTGTCCAGCCATTTTTCTCGAATTGTTTCTACGTCAAGCAATGCGGTTTACTTGTTCAAACACTTTCAGCACTTTTAAAAAGTGATTGAAAGAGTGTGACTTGTTTTATGTTCTTGGTTTTTTTCAGATTTCTGTAAAAGAAAACTGTTGTGATGGCTTTGTCTGTCCGTCCGCACTCTATTCTGTCCACTCTTTTTACTGTCCGCACTTTTTCTGTCCGCCCTCACATCTTAAAGACTACTGAAGCTAGAGGGCTGTAAATTGGTATGTTGATCATCCACCCTTCAGTCATCAGACATACCAAATTGCAGCCCTCTAGCCGCAGTAGTTTTTATTTTATTTGATTTAAGGTCAAAGTTAGCCATAATCATGCATCTGACGCCGCTATAGGTGCTAACAGCACAGGCCACCACCGGGCCGTGGTTGAAAGTTTCATGGGCCGTGGATGTACAGAAAACTCCACTGTGCAGAAGAAACTTCGGCGAAAATTTTACTTATTTAAATTCTCTTTGGAAAATGGCTACAGACAGTTACGTTTTATCTTTCAATTCTGTATTGTGAAATCTTCTGCATCAGTCAATGCTGTTTATTTAATGAGGCATTGTTCGTGTCTTTAAATAAAGCTGTGGGAAGGATTTATTTTCATTTTCCAATTTTTCAAATGCTATCTACGTCAGTCATGCAGTGTATTCAAACGTGCTTCTTGCATGTTAGAAATTATCAACGTCCAGGAAATTTTCATTTATAAGTAAAACATTTATGCTTTATAAAAATGGCATAAAATGTCACTCAAATCTTACATTTTTTCTGGCACTCTTTAAGCATTTTGAAAAATTACTTGATGCGTCATTAAAATGTAAATTATTCAAACATTCTTTATGTATTAAAAAATATATAAATTTCCTTTATAATCGCATTTTCCAAGTAACCTTTAAGCCTTCAAAGACGGCTTAGACAGTTCCTGAAATTCATCAATTTCTCCAACATTTTTTAGTGTTCTAAAATAGGCATAAAATATTGATGCAATTTTCTTTTACTTAAAATTCAAGCTTTTTTTTAAGACGTGCTTAAGTAGTTCTTAGTTGTGGTCATAAGTATCTTCTTAGGAGTAGTTCTGAGATTCCATCTTTCTATTTTTGTCCTCAATTTTACAAATGATAAAAAGATATGACAGACTAATCCCAGTCAAGCAAAATATATTAATTTTCTTAATGACATACCACAGACTTGCAGACACTGAGAAGGATCATTTCTTTTCTTCATATCTTATCAGGATTCCATGAGATTTCGGAAATCTGAGATACTGAGAGAGAATGTGTGAAGATTCTAAGTTGCTCCAGAAAGACAAAATTAATTTTAAATGATTTTCTCTAATTTTTCAGTCATTTAAATATTACCTTATCTTGAATTACAACAGATTTTTGTTAGGATGTATACTGACCTAGCAAGCCCAGGTGAAAATGACATTACCTAATAAAACGGAAATTCAAATATCCCTTTTGTCCATAGTAGCCCAGACGGCTGACAATACATAGAAATATTTGAAATAAACTTATTTTTAGGAGCTTCCCTATATAAAAACAAGCAAAAACTGCGCTGAAGTTTCTTCGGCACAATCGAGTTTTCTGTACAGCCGCTACAGCGTATAATCAAGGCCACCGAAAATAGATCTATCTTTCGGTGGTCTCGGTATCATAAGCCGCGGCCCATGAAACTTCAACCACGGCCCGGTGGTGGACTGTCCTATATCGTTGCCATAAGCACGATTATAGCTAAATTTAACCGTAAATAAAATAAAAGCTACTGAGGCTAGAGGGCTGCAATTTGGTATGTTTGATGATTGGAGGGTGGATGACCAACATAACAATTTGCAGCCTTCTAGCCTCAGTAGTTTTTAAGATCTGAGGGCGGACAGAATAAAGTGCGGATGGACAGAGAAAGCCGGCACAATAGTTTTCTTTTACAGAAAACTAAAAATACTACTAATTATGTTGTCAATGTCTTACTGCCTCCGAATCAATTTGAAAAGCAAATAAAAACATTTGTAACCTTAACTCTTGATGTTTATACTAAGTTTACTGCGGTGTAAAAATTCGGCTTATATGTGAATCAACTCTTGTTAGGTTAACACTAATTATATTCACAACTAAACAAACGTTTTTATAGGATTCTCCTCAAATTAATTTTTATATAAATAACGTTTAAAAAAATCTGAACCTTTCCTGAGTCATAGGAAAGACTTAATGTCTTCTCCCGCCATTATTGTGACAGATAACTCATCACGGTTGCAAAACAATCTGCTCTTTATATTCTTCCCCATCCAGTCGTCCCATACCTCAACCAGCATCCAACCAATACAGCTCCCATCCAAGCCAAACCCATCACATAACCCAATCCAAGTTCCCCATCCTTTCACGTAACCAAGTATAAATTCACTTTCCCCTACATCATCTAGTCGCGAAACCCACCCATCTATATATTTCGCCTCCTCCCATCCAAGCGCCGCCCACTACACACCCCTACCTCTAGACCACTCCCATCCAAACCGAAAACCCTTCCCCCACCAACCCCACACCCACGAACAAGAAGGAGGGGACGTATCCTTAAGGAGAGCGGCGACACAAAGGTCGTTTTTCAGCAGCATCAAAAGGAGTTCGCGGAGGACCCTTGGCGTCACCCACAGTTGTTTCTGTAAAAGATCAAAAGGATAACGGGAAGAGGGAAAAGATGAAGGGGAGGGGAGGGAGGGAGGGAGAGAGGGAGTGGTCCTCGAAGAGGCGTGGCCGTGGGGAGAGAGAGAGAGAGAGAGAGAGAGAGAGAGAGAGAGAGAGAGAGAGAGAGAGAGAGAGAGAGAGAGCAAAAAAAAAATCGAGTCGCTTCGAAAATCAGTACTTCTTCGAAAAAAGAGGATATCCTATGAACTTTTAAACTTTCCAGAGAGAGAGAGAGAGAGAGAGAGAGAGAGAGAGAGAGAGAGAGAGAGAGAGAGAGAGAGAGAGCAAAACTCAGTACTTGTTACTAAATGAAGGCGCTTATTCTAAGAACTTCTCACAGAGAGAGAGAGAGAGAGAGAGAGAGAGAGAGAGAGAGAGAGAGAGAGAGAGAGAGATCAGTGCTTGTTACTAAATGAAAGCGCGTATTCTAAGAACTTCTCAGAGAGAGAGAGAGAGAGAGAGAGAGAGAGAAGAGCTCCTTCCCCTTCCCGTAGTTACTTAACTTCCGACGAAGGTCAGTGAAAGAAAACATCCCTACTTATGTAAGTATGAATTTACTTGTTTCCTGTGTTAACATGTTAGTCTTGTCCTGCTTAGGGTATGAATATCCTTTTTGCCTTTTGACTGGGATAGGATAGGATAGGATAGGATAGGATACGGATATATTAGGATAGGACAGGATAGGGATATGTTAGGATAAGATAGGATATGTTAGAATAGAATAGGATAGGATAGGATAGGATAGGATAGGGATATGGTACAACAGGATAGGATAGGATAGGATAGGACAGGATATGTTAGGATAGGATAGGATAGGATGGGGATATGTTACGATAAGATAGGATAGGATGGGGATATGGTACAATAGGATAGGATAGGATAGGATAGGATAGGAATGGGGATATGTTGCAATAGGATAGGATAGGATAGGATAGGGATATTTTAGAATAAGAGAGGATAGGGATATGTTAGAGTAGGATAGTATAGGATAGGAATATGTTAGGATAGGATAGGATAGGATAGGGATATGTTAGAATAAGATAGGATAGGGATATGTTAGTATAAGACAGGATAGGAATGTTACGATACGATAGGATAGGATATGTTAGAATAGGATAGGATGGTATAGAATACTATAGTGTAGGAAAGGATGTGGAAGGCACCAACAGACAAGGATGACGAAGAAAGATATTTTGTAAACAAAGCACAGCATAGGGTAAAAAAAAACTTGGGCAGACCCAACTGCACTTCCTTTCAATATATAACATTATATTATGTCGCATGACTAATTTATCATTTAATAATAATAATAATAATAATAATAATAATAATAATAATAATAATAATAATAATAATAATAATAATAATAACATGTATTCTGTATGCTAAAACTGCACATTCACAATTGGGAACTTTCAATACGTTTAACAGGTTAAAATTTGGTTTTCAAGAAAAAAAAAAAGCTGAGACAACTGGACAGAAAAATTAAGATTTATATTTTAATTAAGATATTTTTTACGGGAGAAAGTAGAGTTTTCCATGCAAAAATTATTCATATTGTCGACAATGTCTAAAAGAAAATTATACTGTCCATGGGAAAATTAAGTCTCCCCCTGGAAAAATTAAAGCCCCCATCGGAAAATTAAATCGCCCAAGGGAAAAATTACGTTGCCCCATGGGGAAATTAAACTGCCCACGGGAAAATTAAGTTGCCCACGGGAAAACTAAGTTGCCATGGGAAAATTAGATCGCCCATGGGGAAAACTAAGTTGTCCATTGGAAAATTAAATTGCCAATGGGAAAATTATATCGACTACGGAAAAATTAAGTTGCCCATGGAAAAATTAAATCGTCAGTCTTCATATTGTCGAATTAGGTCATTAGTGTATAAGAGAAAACAAGTCACTAGTAATTATGGAAAAATTAAGTCGCAAGTCGCCAGTTGCTATACGTAAATAGAGTCAACATCGACCGGGGAAAAATGAAATCCTGTCTCTAAATCGTGGAAAAAAGTCACCAGTGTGTAAAGAAGAACTAAGTTCCCAGCAACTATGGGGAAAAATGAAGTCATGGATCACCTGTGTGTATGGGAAAATTAAGTCGCAAATCACCAGTGTGTATAGGAAAATTAAGTCATAAATCACCAGTGTGTATGGGAAAATTAAGTAAAAAAAAATCACCAGTGAGTACAGGAAAATTAAGTTAAAAATCACCAGTGTGTATGGGAAAATTAAGTCACAAATCACCAGTGTGCACGGGAAAATTAGGCAAAAAATCACCAGTGTGTATAGGAAAAATAAGTCATAAATCACAAGTGCGCATGGGAAAATTAAGTCATAAATCACAAGTGCGTATGGGAAAATTAAGTCATAAAGACAATCAGGTCATCCGTCTTTACTTCAGTGAATCAGGTCACTCCTGTGCAACAAGAAAACTAAGTTACCACTAACTCTAAGGAAAATTAAAACATCACTTTCAATGGGAAGATGAGCGGGGTGCATGGACTGTGTGTTGGGGGGGAGGGGGGAAGAGAGAAGGGGAAGGAGTAAGGGAAGTGGCAAGGGGGAGGGGGGCATCGGTCTTTCTCCAGGAGTTGACATTTTTAGGCTTCCCCGGAATCATCGATTTCTGCGGTCGTGCCAGGAACCCTTCAACGTCCCATCAGGAGGACAGCCAAAAATTCTGGCAAGAATTTGGTATTGTTTTTCCCCCCTCACCCCTCTCCACCTACCCTCAATCCCCTTAACCGTTTCTCCTTTTAACCATACTCTTTTCTCTCTCTCTGTCTCTCCCTCTCTCTCTCAATATTCAGTCCGTTTAGAAGATTCTTCGTCTCCTTGTGATCCTTAAACTATGTTGTCCAGGACCACTATCAATATCTATACATCTTGGCTCTCTCTCTCTCAATATTCAATCCATTTAGAAGATTATTTCTCTTCTACTTGCTTTTCTAAAATTGTCAAGGACCGCTATCAATATCTATTCCTCTTGGCTGAGACCACCACTCTCTCTCTCTCTTAATATTCAATCTATTTTTAAGATTATTTTTCTTCCCCTTGTGATTCTTCAACCATACTGTCAAGGACCACTACCAAAATACTTTTCATCAGGGACATGACTAACCACTCTCTCTCTCTCTCTCTCTCTCTCTCTCTCTCTCTCTCTCTCTCTCTCTCTCTCTCTCTCTCTCTCTCTCTCTCTCTATATATATATATATATATATATATATATATATATTTAGAAGATTAATATATATATATATATCTGTATATATATATATATTCAGTCGATTTAGAAGATTAATCTTAACCATGACTCACTCTCTCTCTCTCTAAAGCTTCACGTTTCTTAAAATTGTTTCTTAAAATAGAAAAATCTCGAGTGTCATAATTTCTTTCGCCTTCTGCAATAAAATCTCATGAAATTATTCCCTTGCGTGAAAAATTCTTGAATATCATGACAGTATTCTTAATGTTTAGCTATAAAAAAAAAAAAAAACTCTTCATTTTAATGATAAAGATCTTCATTCTCGTCAGTTTTTTGAACGTGTGGTAATAAAATTATTTTTTAAAAGATCATCTCAAATGAAAAGTTACTAGATGGTACTGAGCTTATCCACGTCTGTCAAATCCCAGCCAGAAGGGAAATTTTTATTTATTTATCTTTCCGACTTGACGCCTTGTCAGGAGAGAGAGAGAGAGAGAGAGAGAGAGAGAGAGAGAGAGAGAGAGAGAGAGAGAGAGAGAGAGAGAGAGAGAGTCAAACGCCATTCCTTGATTTCCGAAAATTCTGAAAGTTTTCTTAGCTTAGTTCAACAGAAGAATCAATAGTGTAAACGTTTCCCCCACTTCCCCTAGACATCACAGTTCCGCGCCTGTGACAGTGCGAAATATAACACTGGTTGTAAATATCATTCTAACGCGACAGAATCACAACCGTTACAACAAAACAACAACAATAACAGGGTTATAGTGAGTAGACGATTTTGCAAAAGGCTGGTTATAATTACTTGTCGAATAATTATAAAAAAAGCTCTTTTTCAGTCAGTGTCTTAACCTTACCTCATTAACACCTTTGCGTTCATACACCTTCATTGATTTTTACCTGTGGCAGCCACTTGAGAGAGAGAGAGAGAGAGAGAGAGAGAGAGAGAGAGAGAGAGAGAGAGAGAGAGAGAGAGAGAGAGAGAGAGAGAGAGAGAGAGAGAGAGATGTCTAAAATAATCATTGTGAAAAAGATATAGAGTGAAAGTTACTTGAGAGAGAGAGAGAGAGAGAGAGAGAGAGAGAGAGAGAGAGAGAGAGATTCTAATAGATAAATGTGTCTAAAATAATCACTGTGAAAAAGGCGAAACAGTTTCTTGAGAGAGAGAGAGAGAGAGAGAGAGAGAGAGAGAGAGAGAGAGAGAGAGAGAGAGAGAGAGCGAGCCCAAACAAGAGTGCTTCAGAGGGTGGGGGGAGGGAGACTGAAAGGACGAGAGGTTACTTAGAAACAGAACAATGAGACGCGAAACTGGACAATGGGAATTCACGAACAAAGCAACTGTTATGACATTTACGAGTACCAGCAGGACTCGCCCCCACCACCTCCCTCCCCCCCACAACTCCACAAGTTCGTCTGGAGTCGCTGAAGGGAGTCAGTGTGACGGCAGATAGTTGTCGCTTGCTTGTTGCTTAGTGGTTGGGATTATGGAAGGATTTGTCGCAGCTCTAGTGGATTGTTGAAGGCTGTTCAGGTGAAGGATCCCAGATCCTATTAATTTACTCCTGATGAAGGTAGTTCCACCTGGAGGTCGGACTGAGAAAAAGTCCTTGAAGGATCTGTCGCAGCTCTACAGGCTTGTGGAAGACTGTTCAGCTGAAGGATCCAAGATCCCATTATGCATTGCCTTACTCCTGAAGAAGGGAGCTCCACCTGAATGTTGGACTGAAAGTCCTTCAGGGGATTCCTTCAGGGGATCTGTCGCAGCTCTACTGGCTTTTGGAAGGTTACTTAGCTGAAGGATCACGGATCCTACTGCCTTACTTCTTTAGCCGAAGGATCCCAAATCCTATTGCCTTGCTTCTGAAGAAGGTAGTTCCACCTGAATGTGGAACTGAAAAGTCCTTTAGGAGATCTACCGCAGCCCCATTAGCTTGTGCAAGGTTGTTTAGCAGAAGGATCCCAGATCCTACTGCCTTACTCCTGAAGAAGGTGGTTCCACCTGAAGGTGGGAGTGGGTAGTCCTTAACAAATGCCCAAATACCCTCCTGGGCTTCATCCTACTGAGGTTTCGAAGTTGCGCGCTAACCACTATCAATACTGCTCGATGAAGCCATTCCTTAGTTCATTCCTTCCCTTGCAGGTATATATGGCATGTTTGATCTCTTTACTACTGAGCTTATCTCTTAGTCACCTTATTTCGTAGAGGTTGCTTTTCAAAGCGGCTACTGGAGTTAGTGCTTTCCACTGCTCTCATTTGGTATCAGGATCAACTCTTGTGCTTGCTATTAGTCACAATCAAGCAGGATATTTTTTCCTGTCCGTTGCACCCAAGTTCAATTACTGGTTGTCACATCTTACCGTGAAAACTTAATCAGTGACAAGCTTTTTCTTATCACTTAGTACTGAGGTCTCAACTCAACTCTTAACCTGAATTTTGTTTCAAAATCCCCTTTGTACAATTAAACCGAAGGCATCAGAGCTTCAATTCATATTATTTTCTTTATTGGTACCGTCAGGAAAACGGAAGTAAACTTCTTTATGAAACTTTAAAGAAATTTAGTAAACAGTAAATAACAAGTCGAGTTTTCGTACAGCCGCTACAGCGTATAATCAAGGCCACCGAAAATAGATCTATCTTTCGTGATCTTGGTATAATGCTGTATGAGCCGCGGCCCTTGAAACTTTAACCACGGCCCGGTGGCGGTCTACTATTGTTGCAGTTAGGTATGTTTGATGACTGGAGGATGGATGATCAACTTACAAATTTGCAGCCCTCTAGCCTCGGTAGTTTTTAAGATCTGAGGGCGGACGGAAAAGTGCGGACGGACAGACAAAGCCGGCACAATAGTTTTCTTTTCAGAAAACTAAAACTGAAGATAAGTGCAGTAAATAGTACATAAAAATTAAAAAATAACTAAATACCAATTGATTAAAAATAAGGGACCAAACTAGGCCTGTAAGCCGCTGCATCAAAATGACATAAATTTGATCCCAATTGTTTCAATCATCCTGAAGGAACGTTTCTCTCAGCAATAATTCACCGGAGAACAAAAGGATGGGAGGAAAAAAAAAATAAGGATGGAAGGAAAGGTTGGAAAGGTACTGTCTCTACGCGGTCGAATGAGAGAGAGAGAGAGAGAGAGAGAGAGAGAGAGAGAGAGAGAGAGAGAGAGAGAGAGAGAGAGAGAGAGGAGTTGATAGATTAGTAACAAGTGTTCAATACAGTGCAAGTCTCAAATTATAACCGTGAGAGAGAGAGAGAGAGAGAGAGAGAGAGAGAGAGAGAGAGAGAGAGAGAGAGAGAGAGAGAGTTCATATCTCACCATGATAGATTCTCAGATTAGTAACAAGTGTTCAATACAGTCCAAGTCTCAAACTATAACCGAGAGAGAGAGAGAGAGAGAGAGAGAGAGAGAGAGAGAGAGAGAGAGAGAGAGAGAGAGAGAGGAGGATTACCTCGTCGAGGCCTTCTAATTTCGATGGTATACATTTCGACAGAGCAATGAACGCTCTGGGTCTAGTTTCTCTCTCTCTCTCTCTCTCTCTCTTTGGCTGTGACCCGCAACATTCGTTTAACAAATAAGTAAATAATTCACAGCTTGGGGCAACAGAGGCATACTGGATTTTTTAGGTACCTCCCATCTCTCCCTCCCCGTCCCTTGAGATTCGAAAAAGGGGCGTCCAGTCGTGACCTAAACGAGGTCAGAGAGAGAGAGAGAGAGAGAGAGAGAGAGAGAGAGAGAGAGAGAGAGAGAGAGTCCATTAAGGGAGAGTGGGGCACCTTGAACATAGGGGCACATTGAGCCATTGGACTTTTCAGGCATAATTTTCTATTTGGCCACTAGATGTCACCCATGCAAGAACCCTCTGTTGATGACTCACTTTATCACCAGTATGGTGGTAGCCTACTTGGAGTGACCACGTGCCACAGGACATTTCTTGGATTTTTAACCTCCTATGTGAATATTCAGAGGTGAGTAACAATCCTCCTCATAGTATCGCTTTACCAGACAATTTCAGTCACATGACTGGTATATCTAATGGATGGGATAATGCTTCTTGTGAGATATTTGTTAGGTATCATTAGGCCTATACCAGTGGTTGATGTTCATGTTTTCTAATGATTGAAAATGGGGCACGTTGAACCATTAAAAATGGGGCACATTGCACATATGGTTCAATGTACCCCGCACTATGGTTCAAAGTACCCCATGCAATTTTTATAGAAACTTGCTATAAAACTGGTTTTATTCTATATAAATAAGTATAAGAATTATAAGACTAGTATAAGCTTGCAGATATTAAAATTGGTACCATTCTCCAACAGATGGTGAAACTACAAACCACTTGATGTTTCAGTCTATGGACCTCTGAAAACTCATTATAAGAAGGCAGTTAATGAGTGGAACCTGAGCAATCCAGGCAAAAGAATAACTATCTATGACTTACCAGAGTGTTTTACTAAGGCTTATTACAGGGCTCTTTCAACAGAAAACATTTCAGCAGGATTCAAGAAAACTGGCCTTTGGCCTATCAACAGTGAAATATTTTCTGAGGATGATTTCCTTGCAGCATCAGTGTTTAGAAATGATGAAAACACATCTTCTAGTCACAGTTGTGATATAAATATTGGTGAAAGAGAGTTAAATCCATCAGATGAACCAGTAATGAACCATGACTTGTCGCAGCAGCATCAGACTAGCTTTGAAGAGTTAGTCGATTTAAGACCTATTCCTAAACGGAAATTGACGAATCTGTCAACAAGAAAAGTTTGCAAGAGGAAATCAGTTGGCACAAAGTTGATCACAAGCACTCCAGAAAAAGAGGAGGCAATGAGAAGGGAAAAGGAAAAATTGTTGAAGCAAAAAAACCTACCCATTACAGAAGAAAGTTCAGACGAGACAGGCGATGAAGATATGTCTCTTCATGGAGAATCAAGTGAATATGAAGAAGATTTTGATGAGGATTTGGCAGAACAATCAAGAAAGGAACCAGAGTCAGGAGATTTTGTGTTGGTCAAATTCAAGCCAGTTAATTCAAAGAATAAATGGCTATTCTACGTTGGTCAGATTGGTGATAAATTTACAGATAGTGATGAAAAATGCTATGAAGTAGATTTTACCAAATCAATCAAAAAATGTCCTGGCAAATTCATTAAGCCACCTTGTGAGGACAAGGCCAAAGTTTTGAGAAGTGATATACTGATGTGTCTCCCAAATCCAGTCAGCAGTGGTGGTACAAAAAGGATGCAGTCCATGATACACTTTAATGTGGACTTGGAGCAGTACAAATGTCAATAAGTTATTACAATGGCTTTTCTTTTATTTTCTTTTATTCTTTTTTAAATCTATATTTTAATTTGCTTTACTTTTCAGATTCTTTCTTTAATTTCAGATGAAATTGTGTCTCTCTGATGGATAGATAATTACTTTTGTACCATAATTGTTTAGTGATTTATCTCAAATGAGATTCATGAGCCAATTATTGCAGCTTCATGCCAAAGATTTGAGATTTATAAATCCCATTATAACATTTCATGCCAAAGACGGCATATTTAGCGAGCTCAATTATTGTAGAATGGCTTATCCATTAGAACTAGAATGAAGCCAAAGATAGTTATGTTAAGATTCTGTAAAACCAAAGAGGATATTTTATTTTCTATTTTCATATGAGGATCGAATTAATAGGCTTACTATATACAAATAAACAAACTATGTTTCAAAATGAATAAAATTTGATATATTTCCTAACATCTTTGTTTATATTTCCTTTCATAAGTAACATGGATCAAGAGTACCCCACCTATGGGGCAGATTGAACTAATATGAAATTTTCGTTAACCTCAAATTACACCCCAAAAATTATCAGAACCCCATGACAGAACAATTAGTGTAATGGTTGAACTTTATGATGGTAAGTACAGGACCAAAGTGTTCCAGAAAAATTTTTGTAGAGAGAGAGAATTCCAAAAATATGTTCAACATTCTCCCTACTCTGTCGAAATGTATACCATCAAAACGAGAAGGCCTCGACGAGGCAATCTTCACCTCATGGGTGTGACTTCATTCAGAAGATATTCATCCGATATTCTTTCTCTCTCTCTCTCTCTCTCTCTCTCTCTCTCTCTCTGACCTCGTCTAGCTCACGAGTGGACAATCTGTGTTCAACTCTGGAACGGGACGAGGAGAGAGAGAGAGAGAGAGAGAGAGAGAGAGAGAGAGAGAGAGAGAGAGAGAGAGAGAGAGAGAGAGACGCACCGGGTTATCACGGAATGTATAGTTCAAACCGACAACCTTTCAAAATAAAAATCGACGATTTATAAAAAAAAAAAAAGTAATAAAAATAAATAACGAGTCACCACCTCACAGAGCGTCTGATCTTCAAAAGCAACGGGGCCTCATGAAAGCAAAATACCATCGATGAGAGCAAAATACTATTTACTGTAATATAAAAAAAAGGCTATAAATTTCACGTTCCTTGATGCCTCTGCAAAATTCCCGGACGCCTGAGGAAAAAATACGGAACCTTTCACAAATATCGGACGTTTCCGATATGGAGGCACGCTTGTGAAAACGGCACGAGAGGGGGAAGGGGAAAAATGGTGTCATTTCCATACAGGTTTTGAGAGAGAGAGAGAGAGAGAGAGAGAGAGAGAGAGAGAGAGAGAGAGAGAGAGAGAGAGAGAGAGAGAGAGAGAGAGAAGGGGTTAGGGAAATAATATTTAGCTTTTGGAGAAGAATCGTGAGGTCAGTAGAGTTACACTTGCCTGCATGTTTCCTTAAGAAAAAATTATCATAGTCTTGAGAGAGAGAGAGAGAGAGAGAGAGAGAGAGAGAGAGAGAGAGAGAGAGAGAGAGAGAGAGAGAGAGAGAGAGAGAGAGAGAGAAGGGGTTGGGGAAATAAAATCTAGATTTTGGAGAAGAATCATGGGGTTAATAGACTTACATTCGTCTGCATATTTCCTTAAGAAAAAATTATCATAGTCTTCATTGTATCTATTTGTTTGTATGTATGCATGTATTTATATATGTGTATGAGTATGTATATATATGGATATATACACATATACATATGTGTGCATATATATATTAATGTGTATATATACATATATAAATGTGCATATATACATATATATATATATATATATATATATATATATATATATATATATATATATATATAGACACATATGTATACACATACCACCTACAAACGAACATTCATACACACACACACACATACACAGACATCTCACGCCCAAAGGAGGCATCAATAAGCGAAGATGTTCCAAATTTTATTTTTCCCTCAGCTGGAAATGAGTGGGAACCTCCAGATTCCTGAATTAGGAATTGCTGAGATTCGTGCACTTGGCTTTTTGGAATCCGGCGACCTGGAATGACTTTCCACTTAAAGAGAGACCTGTAACTTCCAGTGACGCAAGCAGGGCGGAGAGAGAGAGAGAGAGAGAGAGAGAGAGAGAGAGAGAGAGAGAGAGAGAGAGAGAGAGAGAGAGAGAGAGAGAGAGAGAGAGAGAGAGAGAGAGAGAGAGAGAGAGAGAGAAAATTACGAGCACCAGTTTCAGATGATATTGAGTAAGGCTGCGATAATAATCTTTCTTATTAGTTTTAAGTGTTTGCGTGTATGAGAGAGAGAGAGAGAGAGAGAGAGAGAGAGAGAGAGAGAGAGAGAGAGAGAGAGAGAGATTAGAGAGTGTTTAATAAGATAACAGCAAACATTGCAAAGTGTTTAATAAGATAGAGAGAGAGAGAAGATTGCAGAGAGAGAGAGAGAGAGAGAGAGAGAGAAATTAGAGAATAAAAATACTGACAAATACAATATTCATTCATAGAGAGAGAGAGAGAGAGAGAGAGAGAGAGAGAGAGAGAGAGAGAGAGAGAGAGAGAGTTCATGGTAATTTTTGAAAATGAAATGTATAAATGGTACCGAAATGTCACACACGATAATGGAAGTTCCTGTCATTAAAACCTTCCGTGAGAGAGAGAGAGAGAGAGAGAGAGAGAGAGAGAGAGAGAGAGAGAGAGAGAGAGAGAGAGAATTATATTTCTCTTTAAAATGATATATGCAATCACGAACTTTGGCCAAAAATGAAGCGAATCATCGCGGAGAAATCTTGCAAAGGTCTGGAGTGAAAAATGTGGCTCATTTATTCCTGGTTTTATGCAAGTTATAATTCAAAACAATATATTATTGGCCGTATAATTTCATTTTGCATCGGCTGATTGCGATAACATTCAATTTCGCATGCAATAAATGCAACGGGCTTAGAAATGAAACAAAAATTTTAAAAACTGAATATAAAAATTAGGATTGGCAGCTATATGATGACATTTCTCTCTGATCAAGATTTATGTATAACCACTGTGTCAAAAATGAATAAATATATAAATAACTCTATACGTAAATATAAATGTAAATAATTGCATAATTAACCAAGATAACGACGAAGTATATTTACCCTAATATACTTCAAGAATACAAAAAATATATTATTTTGTTATTGATTTTTTTTGTGTCAGTTCACCAATGACCAAGGCTAGAGTAATAGCAGAAATATATGGTTTTCGTGTGTTAATTTTTCATAGGATCCTAAATTCATAAATTAATATTTTTGCAAAAATAAAAAAAAACATATTTTTGTTTTTAGAACACAGCCTGACACTGATGACGTCATTCAAGTAGGGAAAGGTGGAGGCATAATTTAACAGTTAAAGAATAATGTTAGATGACTTTTGTTATATATAACTACAAAATTGTAAGAAAGTTTAATAATTGATGCTGCTTTGAGTTAAAGTGCCATTATAGTATTATATGTATTATGGTCCTGTATACGGTTAATTTTATGTGCTGTTAATATTGTTGTTATATGAATATAAACACATTATATATATATATATATATATATATATATATATATATATATATATATATATATATATATATATATATATATATATATATAATATAAATATATAATGTATGTATATTTATATTATATATATATATATATATGTACACACACACACATACAAAATATACATACAATATATTTATATTATTAAAATCAATATATGAAAAATATATATATAAAATAACAAACACACTCACACACAAACAACTGCATAACTAAAATAAAGAAGAAAGAAATAATATATAAAATAACAAACAAATAGGAGCAGTAGACCCTCCTACCCCTGCTCAAAAAAAAAAAAAAAAAAAAAAAAAAAAAGACACTGGCTCCAAGCACAAGCTACAGTGAGCCACGGAGCAGCCATAAGGAGCAGCCAGACTCCTCAATCAGGGAGGAACCACGTCAGGGGCGGCTACGCAATCAAGCGGACGTGAAAACGCAACCAACGACCTCGAAAAGCCTCACTTAGCAATTCTAGAACCTACTTGACCGAACAGCGCAGGCGCTAAGCGCCCGGAACTAACGGCTGTGTCGTAATTACACACGCAGGGCGAGCAGAAGAATTTTAGGGCAGGGGGAGGGGAATTAGAGGTGGGGGAGGGATGGGGATTGTTGTTCTGGGGGGAGGAGAGGAGGGGTTTGGTTTAAATTTGGAATAGGTCTAAAGGTTTGGTGGCACTCCAGAAGTGTTTGGTGACAAAGGAATAAGAATGCGAGAATAGTTATTTATATATATATATATATATATATATATATATATATATATATATATATAATACATATAATATATATATATATTATATATATATATATATATATATATATATATATATATATATATATATATATATATATATATATATATATATATAATATAATTAACCTTTCCACTCTGTCAATATTTCTATTTTAATATTTTAACCTTTCCTAGGGTTTATATATATATATATATATATATATATATATATATATATATATGTATATATATATATATATATATATATATATATATATATATATATATATATATGTGTGTGTGTGTGTGTGTGTGTGTGTGTGTGTGTGTTTGCGTTTTTTGTAACTGCACACTTACCACTTTGTCACCTTCGGTTCTCAGATTTTAAATTAAAAGTTCCTAATATCATATGTCAAATATATAGGACACATTTGACGATTATCAAGGAAAAAACATATAAATTCAATATTTCAGTTACAACTGAAAGTAGTTATTTCTAAAAGAAAATTTCTGGTAAAGAAAATATATCGCAAAACTGCAATAAATAAAGCCGCGTCATCAAAAAAGTATCGTGTATTCTCCGAACCAAGTATCGCAAATACTATCGTAATGACTGTTAAGAAAGGTATCCCATCAGAAAGTGATTAAGACAAGTGTCCCCCCATAAAAGAAACTGTGAGAGAGAGAGAGAGAGAGAGAGAGAGAGAGAGAGAGAGAGAGAGAGAGAGAGAGCATGCAACCTCTCTCAGCAGCATTTCCAAAAGTGAAATATAAAAAAAAATTTTTTTAACGGTGTTGCAAACTTGCTTGATGTGTCTCTAATCAACTTTAATGGCGTCCTAGATGTTTTCCTTCTTCTTCTTCTTCTTCTTCTTCTTTAGGAAATGTGTCGAACTTTCATAATGGCGATTCTGAGCGACCATTTTATTTTCATTTTTCATTTCTCTCTACCTTGGCTGAGATGTCTACTAAACTACTACTCCTTCTTCTCCTTCTTCTTCTTTTCTTTTTCTTCTTCTTCTTCTTCTTCTTCTTCTTTAGGAAATGTGTCGAAGCTTCATAATGGCGTCTTTGAGCAGCCATTTTATATTCATTTTTATTTTTCTCACTACCTTGGCTATGTTTACTAAACTACTCCTTCTTCTTCTTTTTTCTTCTTCTTCTTCTTAGGAAATGTGTCGAAGTTTCATAATAGCGTCTTTGAGCAGCCATTTTGTTTTCATTTTTATTTTCCTCACTACCTTGGCTATGTCTACTAAACTACTCCTCCCTCTTTCTTCTTCTTCTTCTTCTTCTTCTTCTCTTTAGGAAATGTGTCGAAGTTTGGAAATGGCGTCTGTGAGCAGCCATTTTATTTTCATTTTTACTTTTCTCACTACCCTGGCTGATACGTATACTGAACTTCTTATTCACCTTGAGAATATCATTTCAGAGCAACGTTTCATCTTGATGATAACGATAATGATGATGGTAATGATTGCGATGATGATAAATTGCGAGACGTTTTTTGATAATGAATGTCCCAGTGGCTGGTTCCTTCAAGTGCTTCGAAAATGAGGGGCCGTTGAATAGGTCATGTTTATCGCTGGTGTCATTAGCTCTTTCTTGCGAGGGAGGTAGAGTCTGCGAGTTTTTGGTGTGTGTGTGTGTAGGTGTGTGTGTGTGTGTGTGTGTGTAAGTGTAAATTTTGGCCAGAGAGAGAGAGAGAGAGAGAGAGAGAGAGAGAGAGAGAGAGAGAGAGAGAGAGAGAGAGAGAGAGAGAGAGAGAGACCCTTCTTTTAAGGGCGAGCCTTTGAAATTTTGGTGAGTGTGTTTGTGTCTGTGTATGTAACCTAACACAGAGAGAGAGAGAGAGAGAGAGAGAGAGAGAGAGAGAGAGAGAGAGAGAGAGAGAGTCTTCGAACTTTTTGTGTGTATGTGAGGCAGTGTGTACTCGTAAGTGTATCTTTTGGCTTGAGAGAGAGAGAGAGAGAGAGAGAGAGAGAGAGAGAGAGAGAGAGAGAGAGAGAGAGAGAGAGAGAGAGAGAGAGATCTTAAACATTTCGTGGGAGATTCTGAGAGTGTTTCATGAATATCTGATGAATGGTTCATTCTCATTATTTTAAGAATTGGCTGGAACAGACCCCAACATTTTTAATTATATGGTCGTCCATATTCTGTCCGAGTTTTAATTCTTCCCACTCCTTCACTCAACCCGTTTCATTTATTTTTATTTTTTCCTCTCTCTTTTCAACCCAGGAATTGACCCTCTACAGCTAATTGACCAAGAAGCCCAAATCGCTCTGTCATTTCCAGGTGATTAAAATCTTTTGAGAGAGAGAGAGAGAGAGAGAGAGAGAGAGAGAGAGAGAGAGAGAGAGAGAGAGAGAGAGAGAGAGAGAATAACAAATCTAGTGTTACGTTTATATTATTGCCAGAAATTAACTGAATGATGCAAGAATAACCAAGAAATCATGATTAGACTTTGCTCTAGAAATTCCTCTAAACTTCTGCTCAATGGCCTCCACTTACAATATATTTTGACACTGATCTAGGAATCTCTCTCTGCTAGACTGTCACCCAGAGAGAGAGAGAGAGAGAGAGAGAGAGAGAGAGAGAGAGAGAGAGAGAGAGAGAGAGAGAGAGAGAGAGAGAGAGAGAGAGAGAGATAATAACAAATCTAGTATTTCTGTACGTTTATAATTTATTATTACCAGAAAATAACTCAATCATGTAAGAATAACCAACATACCTAGATAAGATTTTGCTCTAGAAATTCCCCTTGTTAAAATCTGTCATACGAATTTGACACATTTTGACAGAACTTTTGACGCAGAAAGACTCTTCTAATAAGTTATGATAATGAAATTCCCTTCTAATGAATTTGGCAAAGAAATTTCCTATTGATGTATTTTGACACAGAAATGATCTTATAATAGATTTAACTTTTCATCAAAGGCAAATTCTCTTAAAACATAAATAGCTGTCACTGCTTCAAGTCACAGACATGAAGATATGATAACACAGTTTTACAAAAGTCAGAAATGATCCTTCAATTTTACAAAAGTCATAACTGTTCCTCCAATTTTACAAAAGCCATAAATGATCCCCCAATTTTACAAAAGTCATAACTGTTCCTCCAATTTCACAAAAACCACAAATGATCCCCCAATTTTCCAAAAGCCATAAATGATCCCCCAATTTTCCAAAAGTCATAAATGATCCCCAATTTTACAAAAGCCATAAATGATCCCCCAATTTCACAGACGCCACAAATGATCCCCCAATTTTCCAAAAGCCATAAATGATCCCCAAATTTTTCAAAAGCCATGTATGATCCCCCAGTTTTACAAAAGCCATAAATGATCCCCCAACTTTACAAAAGCCATAAATGATCCCCCAATTTTCCAAAAGCCACAAATGATCCCCCAATTTTCCAAAAGCCATAAATGATTCCCCAATTTCACAAAAATCATAAATGATCCCCCAATTTCACAAAAGTCATAAATGATCCCCAATTTCACAAAAGCCACAAATGATCCCCCAATTTTACAAAAAGTATAACTGTCTCTCCAATTTTACACAAGTCATAAATGATCCCCCCAATTCTGCAGAAGTTATAAATGATCCCCAAATGTCACAAGAGCCAAAAAGGACCCCCCAAATTTCACAAAAGTCACGACACAAAAGTGAAACCTCCATGGAAAGACCGTGAAGCATGGGGAGAAAGCTGGCTACAATTCTCTCCATAATAAATTCTCCACAATAAATTTTCCTGGCGGATAGCAGGAGAT
This sequence comes from Macrobrachium rosenbergii, assembly GCF_040412425.1. Classification (NCBI taxonomy): domain Eukaryota; kingdom Metazoa; phylum Arthropoda; class Malacostraca; order Decapoda; family Palaemonidae; genus Macrobrachium; species Macrobrachium rosenbergii. The sequence goes on along the minus strand of NC_089796.1, from coordinate 3,490,716 downwards.
TCATCTCGCGTTCTCTCTTCCTAAAGGTTTAAGGCCTGATCCAAACGAAGTTAGCTCCTTATGAATAACAATAGCACTCTCCTAAAAAATGCTATGTCGTTCAGTGCACCGGTTATGAGGTTCCTGATAGTCTGGGTACATTCGCCTGATTCTACGCATTGCAACGGCCATAATGAGTTCTTAAGAGGATGCCTTGCAATGGGTTTTCAATAGTCTGGGAATTTTTCAGAAACGGGGATTTTGTATACGTGAACTGGATTCAGGTGTCTGTCTGTTTGTCTGTCTAGCAAAATTAATTAAAATAAAACAGTGGAATGGATTCAGCTCTCTCTCTCTCTCTCTCTCTCTCTTTTAGCAAAATTCATAAAAATAAATAAGGGGAATGGATTCATCTCTGTCTCTCTCTCTCTCTCAAGCAAAATTAATTAAAATAATACAATTATCCCTGTATTTCTACAGAATCACAGCTGCATTTGTTATAATAATATAAGGAAAAATTGATAAATGATTACAATTCATTCTGAAAATCCTATGTTTCCAGTTAGTCTCATAACGCGCTTTAAACTGAAAGCCTTGAAATCTGGAGGGAAATAAATACAGAAATTCATCTTCCTAAGCAAGATTTGAACCCAAGCTTGTCAGAAGACTGAGGTTAGTGTCTAACCTCTGACACCATGAAAAAATGACCTTTCAAAGATAATTGACTTCTGACCTCTGAGGACCAGTAAATGGATGATTTCACAATAGACTGGAAAACTGACAATGTCGCGAGAAACTTTCGCACTGTCAATTAATACAAGTCATCGCCAAAGGGTTTTCAATAACTAATGAAAGAAAACACAAAGTATTTTTGTCCGATACTTTTGCTCGCTAACACCTGCTGCCGCTGTCGTAATGATGCAAGAGATTAATTAAAGGACTTATTCATCATTTCTTTCTCGAGTAAATGTTTTAACTGGACTGTTAAGAAAACGAGAATAAAATCAGTGCAAAAGTCAGAAAGACTTTATTGAAGAGGATTGCACAATCGATTGTAACTTATGCTACAATCAATTTTCATAATGTAAACATGAAGAGAATTAGGAGTCTACAGGATCACTGACGCAAGAAAACAAGTAAAAAAATGCGTCGAGGTTTCTTCGGCGCAATCGAGTTTTCTGTACAGCCGCTGCAGCGTATAATCAAGGCCACTGAAAATATACCTATCTTTCGGTGGTCTCGGTATAATGCTGTTGAGCCGCGGCCCACGAAACTTTAACTACTGCCCGGTGGTGGCCTATCCTATATCGTTGCCAGAAGCACGATTATGGGTAACCTTGACCTTAAATAGAATAAAAATTATGAGGCTACAGGGCTGCAATATGGTACGTTTGATGACGGGAGGGTGGATGATCAACATACTAATTTGCAGCCCTCTAGCCTCAGCAGTTTTTAAGATCTGAGGGCGGACAGAAAAATTGCGGACAGAAAAAGTGCGGACAGATTAAAGTAAAGACGGACAGACAAAGCCGGCACAATAGTTTTCTGTTACATAAAACTAAAAATATGCTAAAAAGTATAACACTTTCTTTCTTTCTTTAAATTTTCATCTGAAAACCCTTCTTATGGACAAAGCCAACCTACTTCTATAAGCCCCAAGAGGACTCCAGTGGGAAATCAGCTCGCAGAGAGAAAGACAAGTTATAGGAAAAAGGGATAAATAATTGAATATGAGGGGGAACAGAAAATAAAACCGATACACCTGAAATTCAGGAGACGTCAGCAGCAGCAGATACCAGGAATGAATTTCCTCCTCGCTTAAATATTTGGAGTTTACAAGATTCCACAAACTGCACTTGGGCAAACTATTCCACATTTTAGTTGCAGCCAAGATGAAACTCCTAGATGTCCAAAAAAAAATAAATAAATAAATTAAAAATAAATAAATAAATAAATAAAAAAAAATCAACTCATTCCCCTTCCGAAGATTTTTACACGTCGAGAGTTTATTGACGCGGCCTCAGCTGAAGGAGAATTGGTTTAATTTTTTTTTTCTTCCTAAAGTTAGTGCATTAGTCAAACCTTATTTCACTGGAAGTCATTCAAACTCGCCTTTCTTAAAGTGAAGTCATATTTCATTCCGTGAACCGGTCATTTTTGTTTTTTGTACCCAACTCTGAAACTTTATCAAGGAGATAAAATTAAAAACTGCTTATGGAAAATTATTGGCATTGCAAAAGGAAAAAATATTAATTTCCAATATAAACTCGCAAAGATACGGATGACCAGAATATAAAATTATCTTAAAGCAACTTCTCAATAAAAAGAAAATATTTTAAAGAAACGAATTGCCATTAAGAACAAAAACAACAAATCACTTTAGATATGACCTCTTATAAACATGGATGATCTAAATAATAAAAAAAAAACATTGAAGGATTTTGTTATCATTAGGGACTGAAAGTATAAGAAAGCTGACCATGGGACCTCTTAACAGAATACAAAGGACCTTTCTGACCTTTTAAAACAGACACTTCGACCTTTTTTGTATTCCGTCCTGGGCTAGAAAAGGACTTTAGGATTCTCTTTGGCCTTCAATAAAAATAAACTAAAAATTAAGAATGTATACTCATATACACGTATATATTAAGAATGTATGCTCATATATAAACATACAATAAAAATGTATGCTCATATATAAGCATACAATATAAATGTATACTCAAATATAAGTATACAATAAGAATGTATAATCATATAAAAGTATACAATAAGAATGTATACTCAAATATAAGTATACAATAAGAATGTATACTCAAATATAAGCATACAATAAGAATGTATACTCATATATAAGAGTAGAATAAGACTGAATACTTATTATAAGCATACAATAAAAATGTATACTCACATATAAGTATACAATAAGAATGTATAATCAAATATAAGCATACAATAAAAACGTATACTCACAGGTAAGCATACAGTAAGAATGTATACTCAAATATAAGTATACAATAAGAATGTATATTTATGCATAAGTATACAATAAGAATGTATAACCATATATAAGTATACAATTAGAATGTATACTCAGATATAAGAGTAGAATAATATTGTATACTCATAATATGCAATAAGAATGTATACTCATATATAAGTATACAGTACGAATGTATACTCAAATATAAGCATACATTAAGAATGTATACTCGACTATAAGTATAAATTAAGACTGTACACTCAAATATAAGATATCTCAGGAACATTTCCCATACTCCGAGTGGCAGCTGGGAAAGACCTTGTGTCCACCAGCACTGTAGGAAACGACTCCACAATTAAATATAACCAGCTATTTTCCCATTGGCTGAGAGATCTACCAATCAGGAACCAGAAATCACGTTACCCAATCTCATACGGCGTGGAATGGAAGGATCTAAGTATATCTGTCACATCAAAATTGTTAGTTCTGACGAAGTTTTGAAAACGTACAAGTCAGTATGTTATTTTGACTTTTTTTCTTTTTTAAATCCGCTTGGGTAATCCATCTATGTACTCAAATTATACAACAGTTTTTTTAATTTGAATACTTTTACTTTTAAGAACTGTAATTTACAATAGCCGAGGGTTTATTACAATATCCTGATTAAATTCCAACTGAGGCTTTGGTATGATAAGTAAGTGACTGAGTATGTGTGTCTCAGAGAGAGAGAGAGAGAGAGAGAGAGAGAGAGAGAGAGAGAGAGAGAGAGAGAGAGAGAGAATCTGAGTATGTGTGTGTGTCTTAGTAAGTAAGTAAGAGAGAGAGAGAGAGAGAGAGAGAGAGAGAGAGAGAGTATGTGTGTGTGTCTTAGTAGAGAGAGAGAGAGAGAGAGAGAGAGAGAGAGTGTCTTAGTGAGAGAGTAGAGAGAGAGAGAGATCATGTAAGTAAGCATCTGCAAGCACATGTATGACTAACCCAAATCGTCATCACATACCTATAATTATTTGCATGTGTTAAAGCCTGAATTGCCGTGTTCACCGTATTTGTAGGATTATACAAAATAATGTGATCATCCGATTATACAATTTCAAACTTACAGGAATAATGTAAGTGAAATACAATTATCATCAAATCGACGAGAAATTAAACGTATAAATAATATATGACACAGAACAGTCCTAATTCACGACACATTTGCAACATTATTAAAACATAAAAAAATTAATGTATTTGAAAAAAACTGGTTCATATGCACTTAAACGTGAGTTAACAAAAAACGAAAAAAAGATTTTCATGCTAATTATATTATCATTTCGATATTTATTGTAGCAAATAATTCAAACACGCTCTTTTTTGTGTAATTTCTAAAGCTTACCACGGCTCGGGAGAAATCTGTTTGACTAAATAGAAATCGACGTTGGAAATAAATATAGAAAATATATAATATATATATATATATATATATATATATATATATATATATATATATATATATATATATATATATATATATATATATATATATATATAAATATATATATATATATATATATATATATATATATATATATATATATATATATATATATATATATAAATAAAGTTATTCTGGTAGCAAAGTTCCAGAATGTGAAAAAATCGAGAAGTTAAGAGCGCAATTTGGCTAATAAATAGATCTATGTATATATATACTCTATACTCACATTATTTATATATATATATATGTATATATGTATGTATGTGTGTGTGTGTGAAATTTACGTACAGGACACAAAAACAAAATAGTAAAAAGAAAACTACCTCCAAATAACCGCGGACTTTATGAACGAGACTTCACCGAGCAAATAAATTCACCTGATGGGAAAACGTATAATCTTTCAGTCTCAAAGCCTCTCGACAGTCAATTCCCCCATTATAGATCTCATCAACAACTCTTTTGTTCACGAGTCCGCCGGGAGATTCGTTCGCAGAGATTCGTTCGATTTTTAATTTCGTCTCGAGATACAACAACGCTCGAATTCTTGTTAATAAGAAATGGGTAATGACAATATTCGCATTTTCAGTTTTCTGACAAGAAAACTATTGTTCCGGCTTTGTCTGTCCGTCCGCACTTTATTCGGTTTGCGCTTTTTCTGTCCGCCCTCAGATCTTAAAAACTGCTGAGGCTATAGGGTTGCAAATTGGTATGTTGATCATCCACCCTCCAATCATCAAACATACCAAATTGCAGCGCTCTAGCTTCGGTAGTTTTTATTTAATTTAAGGTTAAAGTTAGCCATAATCATGCCTCTGGCAACGATATAGGATAGGCCACCACAAGGCCGTGGTTAACGTTTCATGGGCCGCGGCTCATACAGCATTATACCGAGACCACCGAAAGATAGATTTATTTCCGGTGGCCTTGATTATACGCTGTACAGATAACTCGACTGCTCCGAAGAAACTTCAGCGCATATCTTCCTTGTTTCATTTTTCTGAATAATAACAATGTCACTGCAAAGCCGGAAACGTGTTGAATGGCTTCAAAAAGACGCCTAATTTTAAACCCTGCTTGTTTTTGTAAATTCATCTTACCTTTACTGTATATCATCAGTAAAATCATCTTACCTTCATTGCATATCAGTAAAATCATCTTACCTTCATTGCATATCAGTAAAATCATCTTACCTTCATTGCATATCAGTAAAATCATCTTACCTTCATTGTATATCAGTAAAATCATCTTACCTTTATTGCATATCATTGTCATCTTATTCATTGCATAAAAAATCATCTTACCTTCATTGCATATCAGTAAAATCATCTTACCTTCATTGCATATCAGTAAAATCATCTTACCTTCATTGCATAAAATCATCTAAAATCATTGCAGTAAAATCATCTTACCTTCATTGCATATCAGTAAAATCATCTTACCTTCATTGCATATGCAAAATCATCTTACCTTCATTGCATAAAATCATCTTACCTTCATTGCATATCAGTAAAATCATCTTACCAGTGCATTCAGTAAAATCATCTTAGCATAAAATTGCATATCAGTAAAATCATCTTACCTTCATTGCATATCAGTAAAATCATCTTACCTTCATTGCATATCAGTAAAATCATCTTACCTTCATTGTATATCAGTAAAATCATCTTACCTTCATTGCATATCAGTAAAATCATCTTACCTTCATTGCATATCAGTAAAATCATCTTACCTTCATTGTACATCAGTAAAATCATCTTACCTTCATTGCACATCAGTAAAATCATCTTACCTTCATTGTACATCAGCAATGTTCTTTATTATTTCTCGCCCACGAAATTCTACAAATACCCGACATACTTGAGTGTCCGGTGGCCCCCCTGCGGATTGCCCAAATTGCATATTTCATATTTCATTAACCGAAAGTAATCATACCCTGAACTTAATTAATTTGCCACGTGAACCTTTAACATGTTAATTTTTCGTTTTTGACAACCTTCCCTTTTGACGCGTTAATTTTTACTTAGCTTTCTATATTAGAAAGTTTCTGTTGGTCTTTTAACGTCAACTGTTTGTAGATTTCTCTCGATGGGGACTTTTGAAATGGCTATATTTTAAGTTTTTGATAATCCTCCTTTGAAGCGTTAATTTTCACTTAACTTTCTAAATTAGAAAGTTTTTTCTTCCTAAATTAGAAAGTTTTTGTAGATTTCTCTTGACTGGGACTTTTGAAATACCCAGGTTCAATTATCTCGCAAAATATATTAAAAAAACTCCATGTCACCTGTTCATGTTTATTTTTTTTAATATATGAATTTTATTATCAATTTATTTTGATTAACTATTAATCTTTCATGGATAGATTTCATATTTGCACTATTTGTTTTTTATCTATTAGGTCATTTGCACACAGTTCTTGTTTGGCAAATTGTCGAATAAGCATTTTAAAAATTTTTTTGAGTTGTATGCATCGACAGTGATTTTATCATTGACATTTTGTTTTCAGCAAATTATGAAGTCTCTCTCTCTCTCTCTCTCTCTCTCTCTCTCTCTCTCTCTCTCTCTCTCTCTCTCTCTCTCTCTCTCTCTCTCACCATCCAGGGTTTAAGGTTATTCAAGATATAAAAATAAAGTTTGCAGTGACCTAAATATTATTCAGACAAATGAATTAGTGGCTCCATAGAGCAGTACCGATCATGGTATGCGAGCAAATTCTTTGTGAACGCATTCAACGCGTTTTAGGTTCAAGTTCACCCAATATAAAGAAAAAAAAAGATGCATTGACGTTAGAATTTATAAAAAAGTTAATTAATGGCTCCATCGATTATTAATAATCATGGTGTTCGCGCAAACGTTTCACCTTAGCAGGATCGAATGTTTGTTACTGTCCATCTTCCAAAGCAACGGCTATCATCTTGACCCCTTTGGAATTTTACACTAAAGGACTGAAGAATCATGTGTACAGTGAAATACTGCTACGTAAACATTATATAAACTGACCTTTATTCATACACTCATGTGTAAGATTTCAACATTTATTGTATAATATTTCCTTACGGCTTTCATTTAAATAAACCATTTAAAGTTGAATATGTCGGAATAACAAACGGGTTTTACAGGACACATGACACTAATGTGAGGTTATATACAATATTACAGCTAATTGAAATTACAAGTAGTCTCTTAAACCAAACTGTAATTAACATATTTAACAAAAATTTTTACTAGGTAAATATAATAACTTTATGTAAATACATAAGATTTTCTGAAAACCTGAGATTCGAATTTTGAGTATTTAAAATACAGTATATATATATATATATATATATATATATATATATATATATATATATATATATATATATATATATATAAATATATACACTATATGTATATACATACACATACACATATATATAAACATACACATATACATATACATACATACATACATACATACATAAATATAAACTGATCCCAATTAAACATGGTAGCTATAAATATTGATCAGAGCAAAGTATCTACGACGTCTAATAAGTGAAGAAGTCATTCAATTACAGCATCCAGTGGAGTGAAAGATCTCATTAGGCCTGGAAGTCATCTTATCTTGTATCTCGGGAATTAATAGAAATATAATATAATATATATAAGTATATAATAAGCTCACTGAGTATCCTTGTGTTTATTTTTCTCTGTGTGTAACATTTCTAGTCGACGGGTAATAAACTTCAATATATATATATATGTATATATATACTTTATATTTATATATATATACATATTTATATATTTCATTAAGTATCCCTATGTTTATTTTTCTTGTGTGTAACAGCGCGTCTACAGGAAATAAACTCCGCTATTTTAGGCTTGCTGTCGTCCAGCCCGAGGTCCAGCATTTGGAACGGTACATAACGTCCCAGGACTCCGAACCTGGCGTCTGGACCATCGCTTATATTACAATTATTTTTGATGAATATATATAATATAATTTAAGGGCCCCAGAATCTCCAACATGGGAGAGAGAATCGTGATCGATCCCATGAGAGGGAAATGATGTGACTCCTTTCATCTAGTCTATTCCGTCTAGTGATCAAAGAAGCGAAAAATGTACACTGTGGTCAGCTGACTATTGTTGGTCGAAGTCAAGGTGAAGAAAAGGCATAGGGCTTGCAACCTCATCCTAAAATGGTTCATGAAGAACCAGAACGCGAGCAGACGTGTATATACAGTATATACATATGTATATATGAGCTTTTCAGTCGAGAAACAAGCCAAGCGCCATTTTTTTAAAATATAATAGATTAAATTAAAAATACTTTGGCCCAGGATGGCGCTTGGCATGTTTCTCGACTGAAAGGCTCATATGTAATATATAATATATATCTATATATATACATTTATGTATACATACATACATACATATAGTATGCACCTTTATGTCTGCACGTATAACCACACGCATCCAACCATACATTAATTTCCATAAACAGAGAGGACCAAAAGCATCCGCAACACGTTAACACGCTTCCTATACATCTCTTAGTTGTTGATTAGCAACACTGAACTGCCCTGTGTCTGATCAGAAGCGAGTATGACTATCAGTGACATCCAGGTAACGACAGGGTACCTTAGGCGTTCGAATTCCTGAGAGTGTTTAGTCAGGGGATTTCGTGTTGAAATTCTGTTTGTAAATGGTATAAATGTACTATTATTATTATTATTATTATTATTATTATTATTATTATTATTATTATTATTACTATTTAGAAAAGCAAGTAAAGTTCTGAGTGGTGTTTGTTATATTTAACAGGTGTAATTCATTTGACCATTTAGACAGATAATTCCAAGTTGAAATTCGGTTTGAAAATTATATAAACCTAGTGCTCTTATTATTATTATTATTATTATTATACTATTATTATTATTATTATTATTATTATTATTGTTATTATTATTATTATTAGTTGAAATTCAGTTTGAATATGATATAACTGTACTGTTATTATTATTATTATTATTATTATTATTATTATTATTATTATTATTATTATTATTATTATTATTATTATTATTATTATTATTATTATTATTATTATTAATATTACAGCGAAAAGCAAATCAAGTTGTGAATGTATATCACAATCAATATTTTATTATTAATATTAATATTATTATTATTATTATTATTATTATTATTATTATTATTATTATTATCAATACAAGCAAGCACAATTCTCCATGATGTTTAGCAATTCAATATATTATCATTATCATTATTAAGACAAGCAAGCACAGCTCTGCACGAAATCTATCACATTCACAACACCTGCCATTCGGTGACGACTGGCCCTCTCTGTTCACAAAATCTCCCCGACAAAACAAATAAACAAAAGGTAAACAATCCGCTCCGCCATTCTCATTAGCAACCGGGTACACAACATCCCAAATACGAGCGCGCAGCCGCTCCCAGCGGAAGCAATTCCGAACGGTCCCAGCAAGCACGGCTTCGCAAACACAACTTCTTGAATACATTGAAGGTTATTAGAGCCGACAAGACAAAGAAATGAGGAAGCGCGAGAAATGGCCGTGACGATGAGTGACAAGAGACATTAGCATAAAACAACGCAATTGGGCTCCCGAGATTCGCTAATGCCGGTGTTGGGCAAACAAGCCAGGTGTGTGTGTGTGTGTGTGTGTGTGTGTGTGTGTGTGGAGGATTGGGGGCCGGAAGGGGAAGGAAAGAGGGAGGGGAGGTTTTGAAGGCGCTAATTTCCATCATTTCAGGTAAGTTGGAATGGACCCAAAATACGTAATTTTACTGTTTCTACTGCTGAAGTTTCGTGCGCGTTGTGTGTGTGTGTATGTGTGTGTGTGTGTGTGGAGGTTTGGGGAGAGGGGGGAGGAGGGAGGGGAGGGGGTGAGTTTTGAAGGTGCTAATTTCCATCATTCCAGGTAAGTTGGAATGGACTCAAAATACGTAATTTTAATGTTTACTGTGTGTGTGTGTGTGTGTGTGTGTGTGTGTGTGCGTGCGTGTGTGTGTAGGGTTTGGGGACAGGAAGGGGGAAGGGAAGGGGGGGGGAGGTTAGAAGGCGCTAATTTCCATCATTCCAGGTAAGTTGGAATGGACTCAAAATACGCAATTTTACTGTTTCTATTGCTTAAGTTTTGAGTGTGTGTGTGTGCGTGCGTGTGCAGAGAAGGCGTGGGGAGGGGGTAGGTAGAATGGAGGGGATGGGTGGGGAGAGGGGAGTTGGAAGGCACTCATTTCCAGCATTCC